>NC_142809.1:18752022-18897022 GCF_049724085.1 Artemia sp. Qi Xiang Cuo | reverse complement strand
TTTTTGTGTCTGAAACTATATGTTTTTTTTTTCTCTCTCTCTCTCCCTTCCTGTGTGCCTGACTCTGATGCTGCCTGTCTCCGTGTCTGTCGATGTGTATTTTTGTTTCCGGCTCTGTGTTTGTTTGTGTGTCTGTCGCTTTTATTTCTGTCTCTCCGTTTCTATGCGCCTGACTGTGTGTTTTTTTGTCTCAGTTTTGGTATTTGTGTCTTTGTGTGTCTGAAGTACTGTGTTTCTGTGTGTGTTTTTGTCTCTCTCTCTCTCTTTCTCTTTCTCTCTCTCTTTCTCTCCCCCTCTCTCTCTCTCTATCTCTCCCTTCTCTACGAAGAGAGAGAGAGAGAGGTGGAGAGAGAGAGACAAACAACTAACAGAGTCAGACACACAAACGTACAAAGACAGATACAGAAACAAGCAAACAACCAGTCAGACACCCAGCAGAGAGAGAGAGAGACAAAAATACTAACAAACAAATAGAGCCAGACACACAAACACACAAAGATAGACACTGAGATAACCAAACACACAGTCAGACACACACAGGTATGAAAGAGAGAGAGAGAGAGAAAAAAAAAACAGCTCAGTAAGTGTGCGTGCATGCTAACTGACCCCAAATATACCAAACTCAAAAATAAGTTAACACACACTGACCTATGTATAAAAGCATTTGTGGTGCCTGCTGTCGCTATTCTCTCTCTCTCTCTCTCTCTCTCTCTCTCTCTCTCTCTCTCTCCCTCTCTCTCTCTCTCTCCGTGCTTGTGTGTCTGATTATGTGTTTGTGTTTTTCGTCTCTCTCCATGTTTATGTGTCTTACTGCGTTTTGCCTGTCTCTATGTCTGTCTTTGTTCGTTTGTATATCTGACTCTGTATGTTTGTGTGTGTGTTTTTTGTTACTCTCTCTCTCTCCTTGCCTATGTGTCTGACTGTGTTTTTGGCTGTCTCTGTGTCTGTCTTAGTGTGTTTTTGTGTCTGAAACTATATGTTTTCTCTCTCTCTCTCTCTCTCTCTCTCTCTCTCTCTCTCTCTCTCCCTTCCTGTGTGCCTGACTCTGATGCTGCCTGTCTCCGTGTCTGTCGATGTGTATTTTTGTTTCCGGCTCTGTGTTTGTTTGTGTGTCTGTCGCTTTTGTTTCTGTCTCTCCGTTTCTGTGCGCCTGACTGTGTGTTTTTTTGTCTCAGTTTCGGTATTTTTGTCTTTGTGTGTCTGAAGTAGTGTGTTTCTGTGTGTGTTTTTGTCTCTCTCTCTCTTTCTCTCCCTCTCTCTCTTTCTCTCCCCTCTCTCTCTCTCTCTATCTCTCCCCTTTCTGCGAAGAGAAAAGAGAGAGGTGGAGAGAGAGAGAGAGACAAACAACTAACAGAGTCAGACACACAAACGTACAAAGACAGATACAGAAACAAGCAAACAACCAGTCAGACACCCAGCAGAGAGAGAGAGACAAAAATACTAACAAAAAAATAGAGCCAGACACACAAACACACAAATATAGACACTGAGATAAGCAAACACACAGTTAGACACACACAGGTATGAAAGAGAGAGAGAGAGAGAAAAAAAAACCAGCTCAGTAAGTGTGCGTGCATGCTAACTGACCCCAAATATACCAAACTCAAAAATAAGTTAACACAAACTGACCTATGTATAAAAGCACTTGTGGTGCTTTCTGTATCTATTCTCTCTCTCTCTCTCTCTCTCTCTCTCTCTCTCTCTCTCTCTCTCTCTCTCTCTCCCTCTCTCTCTCTCTGCCTATGTGTCTGACTCTGCGTTTATGTGTCTCTGTGTCTGTCTTAGTGAGTTTGTATATCTGTTTCCATGTGTTTGCATGTGTTTTTGTCTCTCTCCATGCTTGTGTGTCTGACTATGTGCTTGCCTGTCTTTGTGTGTTTGTCTGTCTGTCTCTGTGTGTTTGTGTGTGTTTTGTCTCTTTCCATGTCTGTGATTCTGACTGTGTGTTTGCCCGTCTCTGTTTCTGTCTTTGTGTGTTTGTGTGTCAAACTGTGTGTTTCTGTCTCTCTCTCTCTCTCTCTCTCTCTCTCTCTCTCTCTCTCTGTCTCTCTCTCTGTCTCTCTCTATCTCTCTCTCTCTCTCTATCTCTCTCTCTCTCTCTCTCTCTCTCCATTCCTGTGTGCTATACCCAGATGCTGCCTGTCACCGTGTCTGTCGATGTGTATTTTTGTGTCCGGCTCTGTGTTTGTTTGTGTGTCTGTGACTTTTGTTTCTGGCTCTCCGTTTCTCTGCGCCTGACTGTGTGTTTTTCTGTCTCAGTTTCGGTCTTTGTGTCTTTGTGTGTCTGACGTAGTGTGTTTCTGTGTGTGTTTTTGTCTCTCTCTTTCTCTCTCTCTCTCTCTCTCTCCCCCCCTCTCTCTCTCTCTATCTCTCCCCTCTCTACGAAGAGAGAGAGGGAGAGAGAGAGAGACAAACAGAGTTAGACACACAAACGTACAAAGACAGATACAGAAACAAGCAAACAACCAGCCAGACACCTAGCAGAGAGAGAGAGAGACAAAAACACTAACAAACAAATAGAGCCAGACACACAAACACACAAAGATAGACACTGAGATAAGCAAAAACACAGTCAGACACACACAGGTATGAAAGAGAGAGAGAGAGAGAGAGAGAGAGAGGGGGAGAGAGAGAGAGAGAGAGAGAGAGAGAGAGAGAGAGAGAACCCAGCTCAGTAAGGGTGCGTGCATGCTAACTGACCCTCTCTCTCTCTTGTGGTGCATTCTGTATCTATATAAAAAAAAAGATGCTAGCACTTTGGCTCGAAAGTAAAAACGGCGCCTTCTATGACTGTAGGGTAATAGATGACCTTAGTAGGGATAAGAGGGAAGTATTTGATGTCGCGAACAAAAAAAAATCCCAAACTGTTTGCTATGTTATAAATCAAATATTTTCTTCATCTAATTTCAAGCAGCAAAAAATTTTGTAGAAAATATTTCAAATTTTGAATAATGTGTTTATTTATCTTCATCTTATTGCAAAAACTAATACATTATGATCAACAGCATCGCATAATTTCCTCCTCTTATTTCTAACAGCAAAACTTTTTTCAGGAAGTGTGTTTGCCTGTCTTTGTCTCTGTCTTTGTATATTTGTTTGTCTGAGTCTGTGTGTTTATGTGTGTTTTTGCCTCTCTCTTTTTCTCTCTTTCCTTTCCTCTTCTCTCTGTCTCTCTGTCTCTCTGTCTCTCTGTTCTCTCTGTCTCTCTCTCTCTCTCTCTCTCTCTCTCTCTCTCTCTCTCTCTCTCTCTCTCTCTCTCTCTCTCTCTCTCTCTCTCTCTCTCTCTCTCTCTCTCTCTCTCTCTCTCTCTGTCTCTCTCTCCATGCTTGTGTGTCTGACTGTGTGTGTGCCTGTCTCTGTCTGCGTGTTTGTGTGCCTGACTCTGTGCCTGTTTGTACGTGTTTTCTCTCTCTCACTCACTCCATACCTGTGTGTCTGACTCTGTTTTTGACTGTCTCTGTATCTGTCTTTGGGTGTTTTTGTGTCTGACTCTATTTGTGTGTTTTTCTTCTCTCTCTCCGTGAAGTGTGTCTGACTGTGTGTTTGTTTGCCTCAGTGTCTGTCTTTGTTTGTCTGACTCTGTATGTTTTTGTGTGTTTTTTCTCTCTCTATATATATATGTGAGTCTGAGTCTGTGTGTTTGTTTTTGCCCCCCTCTCTCTCTCTCTCTCTCTCTCTCTCTCTCTCTCCTCTCTCTCTCTCTCTCTCTCTCTCTCTCTCTGTCTCTCTCTCTCTCTCTCTCTCTCTCTCTCTCTCTCTCTCTCTCTCTCTCTCTCTCTCTCTCTCTCTCTCTCTCTCTCTCTCTCTCTCTCTCTCTCTCTCTCTCTCTCTCTCTCTCTCTCTCTCTCTCTCTCTCTCTCTCTCTCCCTCTCTCTCTCTCCCCCTATGTGTCTGACTCTGCGTTTATGTGTCTCTGTGTCTGTCTTAGTGAGTTTGTATATCTGTTTCCATGTGTTTGCATGTGTTTTTGTCTCTCTCCATGCTTGTGTGTCTGACTATGTGCTTGCCTGTCTTTGTGTGTTTGTCTGTCTGTCTCTGTGTGTTTGTGTGTGTTTTGTCTCTTTCCATGTCTGTGATTCTGACTGTGTGTTTGCCCGTCTCTGTTTCTGTGTTTGTGTGTTTGTGTGTCAAACTGTGTGTTTCTGTCTCTCTCTCTCTCTCTCTCTCTCTCTCTCTCTCTCTCTCTCTCTATCTCTCTCTCTATCTCTATCTCTCTCTCTCTCTTATGTCTATATCTCTCTCCATTCCTGTGTGCTATACCCAGATGCTGCCTGTCACCGTGTCTGTCGATGTGTATTTTTGTGTCCGGCTCTGTGTTTGTTTGTGTGTCTGTGACTTTTGTTTCTGGCTCTCTGTTTCTCTGCGCCTGACTGTGTGTTTTTCTGTCTCAGTTTCGGTCTTTGTGTGTCTGACGTAGTGTGTTTCTGTGTGTGTTTTTGTCTCTCTCTTTCTCTCTCTCTCTTTCTCTCCCCCCCCCCTCTCTCTCTCTCTATCTCTCCCCTCTCTACGAAGAGAGAGAGGGGGAGAGAGAGAGACAAACAGAGTTAGACACACAAACGTACAAAGACAGATACAGAAACAAGCAAACAACCAGCCAGACACCTAGCAGAGAGAGAGAGAGAGACAAAAACACTAACAAACAAATAGAGCCAGACACACAAACACACAAAGATAGACACTGAGATAAGCAAACACACAGTCAGACACACACAGGTATGAAAGAGAGAGAGAGAGAGAGAGAGAGAGAGAGAGAGAGGGAGAGAGGGAGAGAGAGAGAGAGAGAGAGAGAGAGAGAGAGAGAGAGAGAGAGAGAGAGAGAGAGAAACCAGCTCAGTAAGTGTGCGTGCATGCTAACTGACCCTCTCTCTCTCTTGTGGTGCATTCTGTATCTATATAAAAAAAAGATGCTAGCACTTTGGCTCGAAAGTAAAAACGGCGCCTTCTATGACTGTAGGGTAATAGATGACCGCAGTAGGGATAAGAGGGAAGTATTTGATGTCGCGAACAAAAAAAAATCCCAAACTGTTTGCTATGTTATAAATCAAATATTTTCTTCATCTAATTTCAAGCAGCAAAAAATTTTGTAGAAAATATTTCAAATTTTGAATAATGTGTTTATTTATCTTCATCTTATTGCAAAAACTAATACATTATGATCAACAGCATCGCATAATTTCCTCCTCTTATTTCTAACAGCAAAACTTTTTTCAGGAAGTGTGTTTGCCTGTCTTTGTCTCTGTCTTTGTATATTTGTTTGTCTGAGTCTGTGTGTTTATGTGTGTTTTTGCCTCTCTCTTTTTCTCTCTCTTTCACTTTCTCTTTCTCTCTCTCTGTCTCTCTCTCTCTCTCTCTCTCTCTCTCTCTCTCTCTCTCTCTCTCTCTCTCTCTCTCTCTCTCTCTCTCTCTCTCTCTCTCTCTCTCTCTCTCTCTCTCTCTCTCTCTCTCTCTCTCTCTCTCTCTCTCTCTCCCTCTCTCTCTCTCTCTTTCTCTGCTTGTGTGTCTGACTGTGTGTGTGCCTGTCTCTGTCTGCGTGTTTGTGTGCCTGACTCTGTGCCTGTTTGTACGTGTTTTCTCTCTCTCACTCACTCCATACCTGTGTGTCTGACTCTGTTTTTGACTGTCTCTGTATCTGTCTTTGGGTGTTTTTGTGTCTGACTCTATTTGTGTGTTTTTCTTCTCTCTCTCCGTGAAGTGTGTCTGACTGTGTGTTTGTTTGCCTCAGTGTCTGTCTTTGTTTGTCTGACTCTGTATGTTTTTGTGTGTTTTTTCTCTCTCTATATATATATGTGTGTGTGTGTGTGTGTGTTTGTTTTTGCCCCTCTCTCTCTCTCTCTCTCTCTCTCTCTCTCTCTCTCTCTCTCTCTCTCTCTCTCTCTCTCTCTCTCTCTCTCTCTCTCTCTCTCTCTCTCTCTCTCTCTCTCTCTCTCTCTCTCTCTCTCTCTCTCTCTCTCTCTCTCTCTCTCTCTCTCTCTCTCTCTCTCTCTCTCTCTCTCTCTCTCTCTCTCTCTCTCTCTCTCTCTCTCTCTCTCTCTCTCTCTCTCTCTCTCTCTCTCTCTCTCTCTCTCTCTCTCTCTCTCTCTCTCTCTCTCTCTCTCTCTCTCTCTCTCTCTCTCTCTCTCTCTCTCTCTCTCTCTCTCTCTCTCTCTCTCTCTCTCTCTCTCTCTCTCTCTCTCTCTCTCTCTCTCTCTCTCTCTCTCTCTCTCTCTCTCTCTCTCTCTCTCTCTCTCTCTCTCTCTCTCTCTCTCTCTCTCTCTCTGTGCCTATGTGTCAGACTGTGCGTTTGTGTGTCTCTGTGTCTGTCTTAGCGAGTTTGTGAATCTGTTTGCATATGTTTGTGTGTGTTTTTGTCTCTCTCCGTGCCTCTGTGTCTGACTGTGTGCTTGCCTGTCTTTGTGTGTTTGTCTGTCTGCCTCTGTGTGTTTGAGTGTGTTTTGTCTCTCCCCATGTCTGTGATTCTGACTGTGTCTTTGCCCGTCTCTGTTTCTGTCTCTGTTGCCTGTCTCCGTGTCTGTTGTTGTGTGTTTTTTTTTTGTCCGGCTGTGTATTTGTGTGTGTGTCTGTGGTTTTTGTTTCTCTCTCCGTTCCTGTGCATTTGACCGTGTGTTTTTCGGTCTCAGTGTTGGTCTTGTTATTTTGTGTGTGTGTCTTAGTGTGTTTGTTTGTGTGTTTTTGTCTATCTCTCTCTCTCTCTCTCTCTCTCTCTCTCTCTCTCTCTCTCTCTCTCTCTCTCTCTCTCTCTCTCTCTCTCTCTCTCTCTCTCTCTCTCTCTCTCTCTCTCTCTCTCTCTCTCTCTCTCTCTCTTTCTCTCTCTCTCTCTCTCTCTCTCTCTCTCTCTCTCTCTCTCTCTCTCTCTCTGTTTCTCTGTCTCTCCCTCCTTCTTTCCCCCTCTTTTACTATATTTCTCTCTATTTATCTATCTATCTCTCTCTCTCTTTCTCTATCTCTCTCACTATCTCTCCCTCTCTCCCTCTCTGTCTCCCCCTCTCTCTCTCTCTATATATATATATATATATATCTCTTCCTATCTCTCTCTCTCCGTGCCTTTGTGTCTGACTGTGTGTTTACCTTTCTCTGTGTCTGTCATTTTGTGCATTTGTGTCTGCCTCTGTTCGTCTCAGATTTTTTTGTCTCTCTTTTTCTCTCCGTGACTGTGTTTCTGATTGTGCCAAAAAAGTCCCAAGAAATTCTAGGTGCAAAAACTCCAGAAGTAAAAAAAGAAAAGTGTTACTACAAACACTATTTTTCTAATGGGAAAAACATTACTGACATATCTATATAATCTTCATTTCGTATTTCGAGAATATCAAAAGTGAATTCCTTTGTTTTAAGCATATTTTATTTCATTTTAAGCAAAAGTTGAACAAATTTCTAAGTAAAAAAAAATTTAAGTTGAAAAATAAAATAAAAATTAACATGAAAAATAAGTACAAGAAAAGGGGGCAAAAATTTGGGGGGAGGGGCATTGGGAGTTTTGGAGGCTTGGTCATGGATGACCAAGGGCTGTCGTATCATTGCTTAAATTATGTACGACTTTATTATTTTCAACTTTGTGCATACCCCAAACTAAACAATATTTCCAAAAGGGAAATAATTTGTTCATATAATTGTCATGACCTAAATATTAAGTATTATAATAACTGAACATCGCTTTTATTCAGATCGAATATTTACTAATCTTGTCCTGACAGGAACATGTAGGTCATTCATGTTTTGTTCAATGTAGTTGAAAGTTCTGGAAATTATATGTTTGAGCTGGACATTCCCCCCACCGTCTTCAGGTTAAGGGTTGTAAGTTATGCCCTGGGGGCATATTTAGTTTTGGAAGTGGGGGCTTCGTTTGGAGGTGGCAAGGGGGGCAGTTGCCCCCCAAATAATGTGAAGGAACAATTTAATATACATCCCATGCCCTTTGACTATCCGGATATGGACCCCCCTTGCCCCCACCCCAATAAAAATGCTGGAGATTCACCCCTGTATGGAAGGAATGCTCGTATAAACTTCAAAGAGGGCTCATTTGATTGGAAATTGAAAGTTCTAGTTCACTTTTTAAGCGTAAAAAGATATTGGAGGGTAGCCAGCCCCCCACGCCTTTTTTCTAAATGCATCCGATAAAAATTTTGAAATAGATATTTTGCTAAAAATAGTTCAACGATCATATAACAGAAACTCCACTGTTGACACAACCCCCCAGGGCCAGGGGGCGGGCGTTGTAAGTTATTCCCTGGGGGCATATACGGTTCTTATGGAAGGGATGCTCGTATAAACTTCAAAGAGGGCTCATTTGGTTGGAAATTGAAAGTTCTAGTTCACTTTTTAAGAGTCAGAATGGATTGGAGGGGACCTAGCCCCTCCCCCCCCCCACCGCTTCACGCCCTTCTTTCCTCAAACCCATCCGATAGGAACTTTGACATAGCCATTTTTTTCAAAATAGTTCAAAGACCATAGAAAAAAAACTCCTGGGTCGGCACAGCCCCCAGGACCTAAGGGCAGGTGTCGTAAGTTATGCCCTGGGGGAATATATGGTTCTTATGGAAGGGATGATCGTAAACACTTCAGAGAGGGCTCATTTAATTGTAAATTGAAAGTACTTGCTCAGTTTTTGAGAGTCGAAATAGATTGGACGGCAACTAGTCCATCCCCCATATCCCTTTTCTCCAAATGCATCCGATAAAAATTTTGAGATAGCCATTAAGTTAAAAATTGTTCAAAGGTCAGATAAAAAAACTCAATTGTCAACACAACCGTCCAGGGCCCGGGGGCAGGCGTTGTAAGTTGCGCCCTGGGGTATATATTGTTCTTATGAAAGGGATGCTCGTATAAACTTCAGAGAGGGTTCATTTGATTGGAAATTGAAAGTTCAAGCTCACTTTTTAATAGTCAAAAGAGATCCGAGGGCAACTAGCCACCCACGTCTTCTTTTTCCAAACCCATCTGATAAAAATTTTGAGATAGACATTTTGTTAAAAATAGTTCAAAAGTCGGGTAAGAAAAACTGTGGTGTCAATACAACCCCCCAGGGCCCGGGGGACGGCGTTCTAAGTTATGCCCTAAAGGCATATATGGTTCTTATGAAATGGATGCTCGTATAAACTCCGAGAGGGCTCATCTGATTGGAAATTGGAAGTGTGAGCTCACTTTCTAATAGTCAAAAGAGATCGGAGGGCAACGAGCCCCCCTCCCCCACGCCTTCTTTTTCTGAACCCATCTGATGAAAGTTTTGAGATAGACATTTTGTTAAAAATAGTTCAAAGGTCGGAGAAGAAAAACTTTGGTGTCAATACAACCCCCCAGGCCAGTAGAGATGCCTTATTGAGTCCGATCGCTCACCCCTGCTGCCACCTACAATTTAGTTTAATACTGACAGGAGTCCAAATATGGGCATAGAGTCATTAGTGAGAATGATTGCGTAATCGGTCAATGACCTCTTTCTCCAGGTGTGTTTTTGGCACGCTCTTAGCGAATGTCAATGTTGTTGTTATTGTTTCCGAGGCAAAATGTCAAGGTCAATGTTGTTTTGAACAGAGTCATTAGAGAGAACACGTGGTTAATGGGGTCAATGTTGTTGTCGTTCGAAGCAAAGTTAATGACACTTCCTTCCTGTTCGAGGCGGATGTTATGATCCAGAAATAGTATTTGTTATTGTTATTCGAGCCAGATGTTACGAGTTCCCGGAAACAGATAGATCATGTGTTTCCTTCTCAGCCAATCAGCGAGTCGGTTACATCCTCCTTCTCAACCAATCAGAGGGCTTGTTACATATGGTTTTCCCCGTTACATAACAATTCGCCCCTTGAGATTTCGTATATAACGGACATGCAATGTGATTAAATTATCAGAAAGTATTTTGACACAGTGCAAACAACCTGACAATGGATAGAACAATTAACATAATTGATGAGCTTGAGGCCTTGGCAGCCGCAATTAGCAATGTAAGTGCATTTTTATTTTCAAACAAATTTTTCTTGGACATCCTCCAATATATTCAGCTAAAACGTACATATATTCCTCTACCCCCCCCCACCATTGTTTTACAATCCCAAATTCTCGCAAAAAGAAATACTTATCCTTCCCTCTATATTTCCACCTAAATCCCCCTCCCTCCACCATTGTTTTACAATCCCAAATTCTCGCAAAAAGAAATAATTATCCATCCCTCTATATTTCCAGCTAAATCCCCCCTCCCTCCACCATTGTTTTACAATCCCAAATTCTCGCAAAAAGAAATAATTATCCATCCCTCTATATTTCCAGCTAAATCCCCCCTCCCTCCACCATTGTTTTACAATCCCAAATTCTCTAACAAAGAATTTAGTTTCCAAACCTCTATATTTCCATCTAAATCCCCCCTCCCGCCCCCATTGTTTTACACTCCCAAATTCTCGCAAAAAGAAATAATTATCCGTCCCTCTATATTTCCAGCTAAATCCCCCTCCCTCCACCATTGTTTTACAATCCCAAATTCTCGCAAAAAGAAATAATTATCCTTCCCTCTATATTTCCAGCTAAATCCCCCCCTCCCTCCACCATTGTTTTACATTCCCAAATTCTCGCAAAAAGAAATAATTATCCTTCCCTCTATATTTCCAGATAAATCCCCCTCCCTCCACTATTGTTTTACAATCCCAAATTCTCTCAAAAAGAAATAATTATCCTTCCCTCTATATTTCCAGCTAAATCCCCCCTCCCTCCACCATTGTTTTAAAACCACAAATGCTCGCAAAAATATATAAGTATGCTTCCCACTAAATTTCCAGCTAAATCCCCCCTCCCGCCTCCAGTGTTGTACCATCCCCAAGTCTCTCAAAAAGAAATACTTCTCCTGCCTTCTATCTTGCCCCCTAAATCCCCCCCTCCACCATTGTATTACTATCCCATATTCTCGAAAAAATAAATTCATTTGCTTCCAAATATATTTCCATCTCAATCCCCCCCTCCCTCCCCCACTTTGTGCCAATCCCCTATTATCAACCAAATACATACCTTTTCAAGAAAGTCATTGCCGCTATATTTACAGCTAAAAGAGATCACTTACTTCCGTCAATTTTTAATGAAAATACCGTTCTGTTTTGACATAAGACTCCAGTGCGTAGTTAAAATTAGCAGTCACCCTTTTTCCGGTTTACAAACGCGGTCAAAGGAACTATTCTTCTGTCAAATTAAAACACTTTGAGGCAATTGTAGTTTCGTAACCTATATGGAAGGAGAGAAAGAGATTAAGTTTAACAATATATTTAGGGCATTATGTGAAAGGGGGCAATACATCGCTTCTAACAGCTTCGTTGTAAAGTGTCTTATGTGAAGGGGGAGGGCAATACCTTCAATTCTACCGCCATCAATGTAAAATGAAAACAAACAGTGCAGGGCTAGAAAAGTCTTTGAGAGTTGCATGAAGCTAATATTGTGTGTACATTTTTACCTATGATCGCAAAATATAGGCCTACAGGTCAATGGGTTAACGATCTAATTTATAGCCTATAGACTGGAATATTTAAATGGTAAAAATATGAACATTGATTTCCATCCTATGGCTATAGACTACTGATTGTCTAATAAAAACGTTTGATTTCTAAGACAACTATATTTCTCGCGAAATTTTTACTTTTTGCTTTACTGAAAAGATACTTTTCTAAACAAAATTATGGTTAATAATTTTCTTTCTTAAAAAAGGGAGAAATTATTTTGATTTGATTTTTCTTCTCTTCTTTAAGGCAAATTATGAAGAATTTGCGGACACTGCTTTGATGAGACCTATGTCTGACGCAAATAGCGAAGAATGCGTGCCCCCTCCTGCTAAGAAGACGAGGGCCAATAATGCGCCCCCTGCCATGCAATATGATCGCTGGCCAAAGCCCCCCAGCTCCACACTGCCTGCCCAAGTGCAGCCACCTACACAAGCCACTCTTAATCGAGCCTCAGTTATACAATACGCTCGTCGGCCGAAACCCCACAGCTCCACACTACCTGCCCAAGTGCAACCACCTACGCAAGCCACTCTTAATCGAGCCACAATGCTGTCTGGCCAAACACTAAAAAGAGGGTGGGTGAATAGCTTCAATGCCGAAGCCCCACCTACAAAAGCTTTTTCAACGGGCTCAGAAGCTACCCCGGTTGCACAAATCACAGCTCCTGCACAAGAAATTAACGTCACCAATCCCTTTGCCCTCCAACATGCACTACCTGGGCCTTCAAGAGCTGACCCAGTTGCAAAAAATCATGAGGTTACCATCCAACATGCACTACCTGGTCCTTCGGGTGCCCAAGTCCAGACGGATTATGCAAATGTAAGTATTTTTTCCTACCTTTCTATTTCTTCCAATGTTTTCAAACCCAATATAAACTTATCTCAGCGGGATATATCTAAATGTAATTTTTTGCAGAGAAACCACTCTTTTCTCTGTTGCTTCACATATAGTTTTAGATACCACTGAAACTCAAAATACTATTTTTTCTAATCTTTACTGTTTTCTCTGCTATTATCACATATATTTTAGATACCTTTGAAACTGAATGCTCTTTTTCACGTAATTTTAGAGAGAGATTATCCCATCTGTCACATATTGACGTTCTAATTTACACTGAATATTTCTATCGTGCCAATATTTTAGTGATGGGGAAAGCGAGTTAACGGTTCAATCCTGGAACACTCGCGCGGTGGCTTACAATAATTGTGAGCTAATGAAGATTTCACCGAACCTATAGAATGGACTTAGAGAGAAACTTGGACTTATGCAGTCTAACAATATGGTTTTTGGCGGGCATTATGTAAACGGGCGGAGCCAGTGGGTCCGGGAAGCGCTGTGGGGCAAGGTTAGGGAAGCGCCGGGGGAGGTGCCACGAGTCAGGGAAGCGCCACGGGCCAGGAAAGTGCCACTGGGATGTGCCGCGAGTCGAGGAAGCACCGGGAGAAGCACCACGGGTCCAAGAAGCGCCACGGGTCAGGGAAGTGCCACAGGGATGCCCCCCCCCCAAAAAAAAAAAAAAAAAAAAAAAAAAAAAAAATCCGATGTCATATCTTAGATCGTCGTTAAGCTATTTTTTTCATTTATAGGTTGTCCTGGTCCCCTACTCGCCGTCTAGTGAAGAAGGGGAAGAAGATGCATCTTTGGAGTCCCCCAACAATCTAACATGGGACAACTCTATTGACGTACCTGACAATATTGATGAGTTTTTAGATGATTTTTTTAAAGTAGATAATAGCGCAGTTGAACTGGTAGACTTGAGCCAAAATACCTTGCAAATTTTAAATAATTTTACCCAGGAATTGGCAGGGAGCCCTCCAGCCTCCGATTACCCACTTCAAACAGCTGAAGTGGAACAGAGTCCGAATATTGTTGAACAAGTAGGGGGAGGGGATACATCATTCCCTGAATTTCTTTTGTCCAATACAATTTTAAATAATATAGTTGTTTTCACTGCAACGTTTGGGGATCCATTTAATACACTAATGGGAGGGAATTTTGTTTTTGATCCAGTAGAAATAGTGCATGCCTATGTAGATAAAATTCGTGCACTACTGGAGAACCAAATTCAGTTGTGGGGGGTAGGGATTCAATTAAGGTTTCAATTGTTTTAAAGGTTTTTTATTTGAATGAAGGGAAAAGCGAGCTTTACTATCATTTTATACATTCCGAGATGCGCTTAATTTATCCAAATTTGGAAAATTTTGGGGGAGTTTTTAGCGAGTGGGTAGGGCAAATTATCGCGCATCTCGAGAACTATAACGAAAATGGGAGTGGGTCTGTAGTTTTATTTATTGAAAATTTAAGTGTAAATATTTGTAAAATTAAGAAAGATTTTATTTTAAGAGGGGGGGGCAGGGTATGAAAGGTATACAGTTTTAAATTATAACCCAGATCTAGTAGGTTGTCAAGGTGTCCAGAAGATCTGTTTTGAAACAGATCAAATGTGTTTCAAGTATGCTTTCCTCATATCAGCATACGAGCCTCTAGCACGTGACGCTACCAAGAAGAATTTAGATCGCTGGGCTGTACATGGGAAGGAAGGGTCCCATTTCCCAGTTGTAGATTTTTCATGTTTAGAGGGAAAATACCCAGTAACGCTACGATCTATTGACATTTTCGAAAGGGCTAATGCTCATTTAAATATTGGCGTTACTGTGGTACAATACGAAACAGAATTTGAAGATGGGGTTCGCTCTAAAAAGAAGGGGGTGGTATTCCCCGTAAGGGGTCCGTCAGTTGATTTGGTTAAACACTGGGTTTAGTTGCTATACACGCCGCCTAGTCAACCGAGCACAATCGGCCATTTTAACCCTATCACTGACATTAGTAGAGTTCTGGGGGGGGGTGAGCGTAGGGAGGAATGTTTCTACTGCCCAACATGCCTGTCTAGATTCCGTAGTGATATGAAACTACGAAATCATATGAGACATTGTAGACGACATGGGTATCAGACAGTGGAAACGGTTTCAGGGGACAGGGCCATTCTACGTTTTAAAAATTTTCAGAATACTCTTCTCCAATGCAACAAAATATCTTTGGACTGCGAAGCTAAGCTGGTGGAGGTGAATGACCCACAATATCCAAACCGTATCAAAGAACACCAGGCCATTGCAGTCTCCTATGCCCATGCGCAAAGAGACAATTCTAATACCATGCGGTTGTTAGAAGTAGTAAAAACATTAGATGAGGGAGATGAGAGCATGGTCAAGGCATTGACTAAACTGATTGGCACGGCTAATAGTGCTATTTCTCGTTTGAGAAATACGCATTATCCAATGGTGCTGTCTGCAGAGGATCGTCTCGCGATTAAAAATCAAAAAATATGTTGGGTTTGTACGGGGGAGTTTGTAGAGGAGGATAAGGGGACTAAAGGGACAAGAGGGGGGAGGGGGAAAGTCAGAGACCAGGACCACTTGTGGCAAGAAATATCATCTGGGGGGAGAAATTTTAGGGGAGTAGCACATCAATCGTGAAATTTAAACGTTAGCCAACAGTTTTGTATTCCTGTTTTTATTCATAACTCTAATTCAGACTTAAAATTTATTGTACCGGCATTGGCACGTATGCATAGGGAGGGAGGGGGAGTAGATAGTCCATGGGTGAATAATTCATTTACCTACAACATCATTCCCAAATCGGCCGAGAAGTTGTTGCTTCTCGAACTGAAATGGCAGGTAGTGGATAATGAGCGTACGTGCTGGAATAAAATTAGGTTTTTATATTCTTTTAGTTTTTTCCCCAAATCCCTTAGTCAACTAATTAAAGTGCAGAAAAGCGACAATTTTGATAGCTTTCCCTTTCTTAAACAGCACTTTCCAGACAGTGAAATGTATGAATTATTAACCAGCAAAGGTGTATATGCATATGATTATTACTGTTCTGGCGCTCGCTTAAGCGAGGTGAAACTACCTCCAATTGAAGCTTTTTACAATTCACTGACCAACAGCGAATGCACAGTCGAGGAGTACGAGTTTGCCAAGAAGGTGTGGGCTAAGGGGGATTGTAAAAATGGGTGGGATTATTGTAGACTGTACTTGGCCAGTGACGTTCAAACTCTGTTGGATATAGTCTGTAAGAATACAAACCAGATCAATTCAGAGTTCGGGTTAGATATAGGATATTATTTTTCTACACCGCATTTAATAATGGATTTAATTTTAAAAATTAGCAGGGAGGAAATAGGCCTAATCACGGATGTAGACCAACACCTTTTTGTAGAGCGTTCAATGAGGAGAGGGTAAGTTTTTCACGGGGACCGGGTCTTATCAACCGATCCGAGCGGACAAAGCACCGGTGTAAAGTCAAATGCAGTGTTCTTGGACATGAACTCGTTGTACCCCTCGGCAATGTCCCACTACTCTTTGCCGTGTGGGAACTATCAATGGCTTGAGAATCCTTGTGAGTTCCCCGACATTAACACAGTCGAGGACAACGGGCCACAAGGATGGTTCTTTGAAGTTGATGGTCACATTCCGCTGGCCCTTCACGACTCAGTCAAAGATTTTGTTTTTCCCTGTATCAATCGACCGGTGAGCAGGGACTCGCTGAGCCCCTACAATCGGTCAATGGTTGAGGATATGGGGATGCATTGGACTCCCTCTAAACAGAAACTGATTGCTGATTTGGACCCTAAAGAGAATATCGTTGTTCACTATGTGCTTTTGCACTGGATGGTGAACAATGGTTTCAAAATCACCAAAATACATAGGGTCCTTCAGTTTAATCAGAAACCTTATTTGAAAACGTTTATCGATACTTTTGTCGATAAACGTTCTAGGGCAAATTCAAAGGTGGAGACGGAATTGTACAAGCTCATTCTAAATTCAGCGTTTGGCAAAATGTGCGAAAGCGTACGTAACAGATCTCGCTGTGACGTCGTGACTGACCCTCTAGAGTGTGCACGAATTATTGCCGACCCTAATTTTACATCATTCACGAGCGTAGAGGCCGGCATGGTTCTTCTACACAGGAAAAAGCGAAATGTAGTACTGAACAAGAATATCGCAGGAGGTAGTTCAGTACTTGAAATTTCAAAAAAGCTCATGTTGTCATTATTTTACAATGTTTGCAAGGTGCAATGGCCACGGGAGGGGGAGGTACAAGTTTATTATGGGTATACAGACTCTCTACTGCTAAAAGTAAAAACTGAAGATTTATTGGGTGATTTGCAAAAGGGGGTGCACCTCAGCTCGCGGATGGATTTTACCAACAGGAATCCACCCCTCTACTCCGAGCTGGTGAAACGTCAAGCCCCCAACCAACTAGTAAAATTAAAATCTGAAACGGGAAGTTATTTGATATCTAGGGGGATGTGTCCCGGTCCCAAAGTCTATTGCGTGGAAACACATAGTGGGGATGAAAAGAAGGCGTGTAAAGGGGTGCCTACACACTTTGTAAAGAGTAATTTTAACATGAGCGTGTACAAAGACTGTGTAGAAAGTAGCCTAGTGCCAAGAGCACAAGTGCTTGCAATTCGCTCTCTACAGTATAGAAATTATACTGTGAGAGTGGAAAAAAAAAATGCAATGTCATGTATATCTGACAAGGTCTATGTGCTCGAGAATGGTGTGAGTGTCCTGCCTCATGGCCACTATCGTATTTCAGATCGAGTTGAATGCGTAGACTATCGTAATCAACTTGGTCTGGATAAACTAATCTAACTAACCACCACTCAACCTTTCATAAATTAACTAACCGCCCAACCCATTCATGAATTAACTAACCCAATCTCACTACCTTAACCACTAACCCATAGCAGTGACGACAACTATTTTTCCATCGCGGCTCCAGGGGGGTGGGGGGCCCTTTCCACGGCCGGTGCCCGGGGGGTGGGGGGGCACCAATCACTCTACTGTTCAACTGTGCTAGTTCCAAGTGTATTTTATTGTATAGAAAAGTGTTGTACAAAAGTGCTGTACAAAAAGTGTTGTAAAGAAAAGTGCTGTAGATGGAAAAAAGTGTTTAAAGACAAAAAGTGTTGTACATAAAGTGTTATCATTATTCTTGTTGAACAAGTGTTTATCGTAATATATGTTGACATGAAATATTGTTTTTTGTTGTTCTTGAATAGACGGGGAAATTACTACTTATTCATTGGGCACATATGATTTACAGCTAGTCATAGTCCGACTGTTGTCAACAGCAGCATGTATCAATTTAAAACACCCTTCAGATCGTTTCTGTGTGGTCCGTCAATATCGGGGAAAACAACACTTTTAGCTAGAATAATTCAAAATTGCGATAAAATGTTTTTGGAAAAACCGAAAAAAATCTACTAGTGCTATAGTATTTGGCAAGAGTCCTATGATAAGATAAAAGCTAGTACCACCACAATACAAAGACCCGTCCGACGAGGCATTGATTATGATAATCGCGGTGCGTAAGGCTCGTTGTTGATCATTGACGCTCCGGACTACTACGGAGACCAGTGAGAAACTGACCTGTTAAGCCTGTTTACTGCTCAAGACCACAATGACCACATATCAGTTAACCTGGATCTACACAATCTGTTTCATCATAACACATGTATGCAAACCCTTGCTTTGAATTGTACTATCTATATTATCTATCGAGTCGTTCGTGATTCTAGCTCGCGCATAACACACAACAAAAATAAAAACCCCGGCACACCAAAAATTCTGTTTTAAGCGTAAACTCAACCGACAAGCAACCCCAACGGTTACATTTTATTGGATCTTAATCAGAGCACGCCCGAGGATCTTCGTGTAGTCAGCGACATTTTCGACAATGAAATTACAGTATATCTTCCGGTGAATAGTAGAAAAGGCTATTAGTCGATGTCATGACACTGAAGAAACTACACGAACAACGACATTTATTTTCCGTTTTAAGCACTTCAAAACCATTGCTTAGGAAAGCTATACTCAAACATGGTATCGACAATGATTTCATTAATCTAATATATGAACTTTGTTTAAATTTAACTGAGGGCAATTTTCAACTGCCAGAAGGTGTTAGACAACAGACAAAGCAACATCTTCCCACTGTCAGTGCATTGGATTTTAAAAAAAACGGAAACAATTTTAAAAAAACACGACTCCTTCAAGCAGGCGGTAGCTTTTTCACACTTTTACTGCCAATAATTGCAGGACTTGTAAACAGTTTTCTCTAGAGAATGGCAAAACCCTATAAATTGACTCCATTTGAACTTGTCCTCTCGCCCGTCGAGCATTTTGAAGACAATCTAAACAAATTCATTAATGATGAGAATATTGCCGATGATAAAAAAGTGCTTTTACTTCAAGATGCACTGCGACGTATGGACAAACATAGACCTTATCGTGAGAGACCCGTCACCTCTAAACAAGAAACATCTCAAGATTCTGCACAATCAAAGGAGAAGGACTTGAATTCAATTGTATTGAAAATTGGAAACCTATTGCCACTGTCCTATCGAGAACAGAGTAAAAGAGTATTATCTTATCTCGTGCTGGAAACTGGTAATCAAGTTCAAGTCGACAGCATAGGGAAACGAATTATAATTCAAGTAAAACGCTATAATCTAGTTGATTTAATTTTTGATATGGTAACCAATCTTAAAGGACTTTTATCCTTTGATAATAATCTATACACATTTCTAAGTGTAACAAACTTCCCAAAAAGTCTTATTGTCTATAATCAAATTTTTTATAAATTAAATGAACCTCCGACAACGCAATTTAAAAAAGAGGAATATTCAATGTTTGAAAATACAATCACAACTGATTCTACAACACCTTTGATTGCTAGTTAAAAGCGAATACGGATAGAGTCGCCCTTCAGAGTGCAAAAGGGGAGTGGATATTACACTACGTGTTTACGCTCAAAATGGATGAAGTTTTGAAAGGTGTCTATGAAAATATTAGCGAAGTGGGAAGTTTAAGTTCTCTCAAAACGCATTCTAGAGCTGTCTTCTGCATCACATTGAAAAAAGCAAAAGATTATCTAGAAAATGAGCCGATTTACACGCTATATAGGAATCATAGATTTCGCAGTAAACAATATCGACAAACTAAAGCCTTTTTCCCCCTGCATATAGTGCAAACGGATCTTTTAACTTTAGACACAGTTCAACGACGTCACAACGCACCCTACAAATATATTCTAGTGGCAATCAGTATCTTTAGTCGCTATGCCTATGCCATTCCACTGCGATCAAAGAGAGGTGTTGAAGTTGCTCGGGCCATTGAAAGTATTCTCGAACAGGATTCCTATAGAAAAATTCAATCGGATCGTGGTAGTGAATTTGTTAATCCTCATATGCAAAAGGTTCTTTTGAAATATAATACAACACTTTATCATAGTCACAGTCCGATAAAGGCTGCATTGGCCGAACGATTAATAAGAACGATTCGTCTATTAATTTCAAGATATTGTACACTGAAAAATACATCCACTTTTATTCATGATTTAGATAGAATCATGCAGATATACAACCATCGGCCCCGTCAATCCCTGTCCAACTCGAGCCCTCGGGATGTTCACTACAGTGAGAATACATTTGATGCTTTTCTAAAGCAATACTCCAATGACAATGAGAAGAAAAAGAAGAAATTCAATGTTGGTGATACTGTTCTAATTAATAGAACCACCAATATTTTTGAAAAGGGGAATTATTTATGGAGCACCGAACTATTTAAAGTGTCCAAAATTCTAGACACCATATCCATAACTTATCGGCTGCAAGACACCAAAGATGATGAAATTCTCGGTGGTTTTTATGAATATGAACTGCAAAAAGTTAGAAACACTAGTTAATTTTACCATATTGAAAAGGTAAAAACACGTACTCATAAGGGCAAGAAACAGTTGCTTGTTTGGTGGCTAAGATACAACTCAGATTTTGATTCTTGGGTCAGTTCTGAAGATATTAACAATGCCCAATAATTTCTATTTGAACTTCATGTCCAATGTTTCCGATCCTCTCTACAATCACTTGAATAAAACAAGTGATTTTTTGACAAAACTCTCCCCCACCATCAAATTCGACGGAAAGTATGAAGTGGATCTTGTCGACTTTATTCTTAGAAATACCTATTACATCCTGAGAAAAGATCGTAAATATGAAATAAAAATTAGACCCTATGATTGGCCACCACCACCAGGTGATCAAGAACAAATTCAAAAAATCAATTGGATGGATTATCCATATATTGAATTACCCTACGAGGAACTCACCTGTATGAATGATTTATGTCGTTCTATCAATAAAAGAATTTCTGCTCGTAAAAAGGGAGCTTTTCATTTCAACTATTCAAAGGAGGAGTGCAAGATCTACATTAGTTCACCTATTGCCAGTTAAAAGATTATTCTCAATGATAACCTTAAGGATATTCTTGGCTTTAAGCTGAATATAATCAATGGTAAAAGTGCCGGAAACACTAATTTCATTTTTTCTGACTACCCGCCTGCCTTCTCCACAGACACTTGTATATTTCTCTACGCCTCATTCGTGGAAACATCTCGGGTTGGTAATTCAAATGTCCCCCTCCTACGAGTTCTTGAACGAAAAACCAATCAAGAACATATTCATCACTACAATATAAAGCATCTTCAGTATATTCCAGTAAACACTTCCTATTTGGAACTCTGTCAGTTAACATTAAGAACTGAATTAGGTAATCCAATAGCAATTTCAAATGGTTTGGCTGTGATTACATGTCATTTTCGCCCCATCGTTCAACGACAAGATGTCTAATAGAAAACTGATATTCACTTGTCCTGATATTAACTGCTATGTTAATACTCTTGGCCCAAGACAACAGGGCAATGGAATGGACTATTACAAGGGTCACTCGTCAATGTCTGGCTATGGTCTTGGCAGTTGGTTTGCTAAGCTGTTTCGCTCTTCACTACCACTGGCTAGAAAATATCTTGTACCGGCTGCGACAGATTTTGATTCCTCTACACTATACAATTGGGGTTCTGGTAAGGATTTTAAAAAAAGTGCTACGGAAAATCTTAGGTCCAGCGCGCGAACCCTTGGCGAGAAATTAAAACAAAATGGTAAAGGTTTAAAAAGGTCAAGAAACAATGCATCACTCATCAGTCTCTACTCAGGACGGAAACGAAAGACATCCCTTTTGTCAAAGAAAAGAAAGCCGACACGTAGTGTAAACAGAAGGCCCAGGAAGAAAATTATTGGATCGAAACTAGATTTCTTCTCCTAAAATGTCCTATCTACCGCATAAGGATTCTCAACCTTCAATCACCGCCTCATTGAATCTGTTCAATGCTGAAAATGTTGATGTCAGTGTCAAGCATGGATACTATGAACAATTCTATCCACTACAACCCCTCTCCGACAATATCCACTTTCAAATTTATTCCAATGAAGACTACTTCGTAGATTTATCGTCGACATTTATAGATTTACAAATGAAAGTCCAGAAATCTGATAATACAATGCCAGTTCAGGCTGATGGAATATCCTATGAAAATTGTATACTACTTAATTTATTTCATCAAATTAGTGTCTGCATCAATGGGACGCTGGTGAGCACAAGCAATAATCTCTCCAACTATGCAAGCTATATCCAACTCATGATGATGACACCCAAGTCATACAAGGACTTGAGAGGCGCCTCCAATGGATATGAACATATTACTAATACTGATAGTACAGACGTGCTTAAAAATGCTACAACTAGTGAATTACATCTAGTTGGAAAAATATATCATGAAATATTTAATATACCCCAATGGCTGCCACCCAATGTTACAGTTGATATAAAATTGATGCTTGCACCCTCTTATTTTATATTGAGAAAGGAATTTGTCGCCAATCCCGATGTAAGTCTCTCCCTCTCCTCAGCAATACTTCATGAACGCAAACAGCAGTTTATGAGTTCTGTTGCTTTGGCCGTGGAAAAACTGAGATCTAAAGGAAATACTATTAAACTACTTGTTCCTCATACAATCACCAATCAACGACATATTGCCATGGGGTCACGCACCTTCACCGATTCATCCTTTATCAATGGTGAAATCCCCTCGAAAATGGCTTTGGCATTTCTAAAAGCGCCAGTGCAATAGGATCATGGACTGAATGCCCACATAAATTCGAGATGTTTGGACTTTCATCTCTTGTGTGCAAAGTAAACGGTATCCCACTCTACAATCTATCTTTTGATAAATCCTATAGAATATTGTATGAGTTGACCATGCAAACCCTAGATCATGACTTACAACTATTTGAAAATGGTACAACCGAAGATATGTTTGCTAAAACACATGCTATTATTGTACTGGATTTGTCTGGCACACAGGATATGAGTATAGTACGTACGGGGACTGTGCGTTTAGAGTGTACATTTGCCAGCCTATTGGTTGAGAGTATTGCCCTAATCTCACTAAATCAATATGAAACCTATTGGGAAATCACTCCCGAAGGCAGTGTTCTACTAGACTTGGCGCCATGAACACAAGTCAAATAATCAATGTATTTAATATGGACCCCTACATGTCCCAGTACAAATCCTATTGTCTACCCTCAGACTATCTTGGAAAAATTCAAAGTGCGAACAATACCTTGATTATTGTTAATAGCAGTCCATCGACTGTGCTGACGGGTCATTGGTTGTGCATCTTTCAAACAGTGAAGAATATCGAATTTTTTGATCCTCTTGGCCTACCCTATACATTCTACACGCCTCACATCAGCAACTATATTGAGAGCAGTAGGAAAACTATTATTCAAAATCGGAAGAGGGTGCAGGATCTAACGACTAAAAGCTGTGGCTTCCATACGCTACTATATTTTGTGTTCCGATGTCGTGGCTATACTTACAAGCAGTTTCTCCATATTTATGGTGACAATCCACGTCTGAACCACTTTCTAGTGGAAAATATACTTACAAGTGTATTTAATATTGATTTCAGTGCCCTAAGAGTAAAGTGCTTAAAAAATGTATGTGAATTTGTTTATTAATCAAATGTATATATATACAACAATGTCTTTAAATCTTCACTTTTAGATTTCATCCTCTACTAGGTAACTGTCGTGAACCACTAATGCTGGTAAATCATTTGGATTCACTGTATATTGATCTTGATTGACTGCAAAGTCAGGGTCACATTTTCTACAGTAGAGTGTGACTTCACTCTTGTCATATCTCTTTGTATAGTCAATGATACTATTTGCATTCATATTATGAAATTCACGAGTTTCAATCTGTCTATTTGAAGCAATATCACATACAGTGTTTTCAAGTGGTGAATCACATTCGGTAACTGCAAAATAAAAATCACTTGGTTTATAGTCATAGTAGGCAGTGTCGTCACAGCGATGACGTAGAAACCAGATTGTCTTGTTACCCCAACAGTTGAATCGTAGACCAGATTCCTCTTCCCAGAATAATTTAAATCCACGACGATACCAATCTCGTAGCAATAAACTAAAATCACGTTTAGGATTCTTTCCAATCATAGCGGGGTAAGTATTCTCCCACTGATCACATTTATCATTGTGACAATTGGAGCATAGGTGCCCGCTAGGGTGAGAGTCACACACCTCTTCAAGACATGAATTACAACCTTTAATTTGTACAGCATATCCTCTATGTAATTTGCAAGGATTACATAATTTACACTTTTCACTATAGTCATCAATAATTGTACAATTCTCACATTGATTCCAACCGCCAAGAGTGTACATGCATAATGGGCATATATAGAACATTTTGGTTTCTGATGCCAACTCTCCCACAGCTAAAACGAAACTGATCCTCCTCGTTTAATAAATTTAAAGTGTAGGAAAGGGAGAGGAGTAACTCTGTGACGTTGTCTTTTTCGAAGGTTGAGTCATCTACATTGGCAATGAATGTATATCTATGATATCATTATGACGTGTCGTGATCAATATATAAATGAATTGAGTATAAGCATTTGAATCGCATTTTAAGAGTTGAAGAGATAAGAAGAGAAAATCACCATCCAAAATAAAATGTTTTTCCATAAACAGTAATCTCCTTCTCTCTGTCTCAAATTTATTCATTTTTCAATTCTTTCACTCTGACTGCCAACTCTAGACTGAAAAGAAAGTTGGCTCGGAAACAACAACAACATTGACCTTGACATTCGCTGAGAGCGTGTCCAGAGCAACGACAACAACATTGACCCTATTAACCACGTGTTCTCTCTAATGACTCTGTTCAAAACAACATTGACCTTGACATTTGGCCTCGGAAACAATAACAACAACATTGACATTCGCTAAGAGCGTGCCAAAAACACACCTGGAGAAAGAGGTCATTGACCGATTACGCAATCATTCTCACTAATGACTCTATGCCCATATTTGGACTCCTGTCAGTATTAAACTAAATTGTAGGTGGCAGCAGGGGTGAGCGATCGGACTCAATAAGGCATCTCTACTCAGGCCCCGGGGGAAGGCGTTCTAAGTTATGCCCTAAAGACATGTATGGTTCTTATGAAAGGATTCTCGTATAAACTTCATAGAGGCCTCATTTGATTGGAAATTAAAATTTCTAGTTCACTTTTTAAGATTCAAGTGATTTAAGGTCGACTAGCCCTCCTCCCGCCGTACGCCCCTTTTTCCTCAAACCCATCTAATACAAATTTTGAGATAGCCAGTGTTTTGAAAATTGTTTCAAAGCAAAAAAACATTTTGCTATTGAAGCATAAATGAAACTTAAAAGAACAGAAACTAAATAAACTATCAATGCAAACAAACATATGCTAGATGATAATGTAAATAAATAAATAAACCTTAAAACGAGTGAAACTTAAATTGAATATGCAAATCAAGCTTGAAACGAACAAAAATCACTACAAACAAGAGTTTGGGTATCGCCTCCTTCTCTCACTGTAAAAGTCTAAAACCTACTGCGTCATTGGTGCTTTACTGAAAATTAATTAAAAAACACTTTTTCTACAAAATAAGTTTTTCAAAGAAAAGCAAAGAACTCTATTAAACAAAAAATGAGCAAAAATAAAATCAAATAATCAACCAAGTGTGAAACTGCCACAAATCAACATCGATAAATAAATGAAACCCAAAACGAACAGATATCATAGGAAGCGCAATAGCGCTGCCTAAGTAAAGAACGATGTTGGAACAATGTGTTTTTTTTTTCTTGGTCTTAGACCAGTGCACTTCGTATCGAAGGAGCTGTCGTATATAGTTCGAAAAGGGCTCATTCGATTGGAAATTGGAGTGGCTAGTGCCCTTTTTAATAGTCGAAAGTGATTGGAGGGCAACTAGCCCCCCCACGCCCACCATTCCCCAAAACACATCCAATCAAAATTTTGAGATAACCATTTTGTTCAGCGTAGTTGATCTTCAGATAGAAATTATGTTTTTGAGGAGGACACTCCCCCACAGCCCTCTGGGCAACGGTTGTAAGTTATGCCCTGGGGGCATGTATCGTTTTTATAGATAGCGTTGTTGTAAATACTTCAAAAAGGGCTGATTTAACTGGAAATTGAAATGGCTAGTACCCTTTTTAATAGTCGAAAGTGATTGGAAGGCAACTAAAACCCCTTCCACGCCCAGCATTTCCCCAAACTCATCCAATCAAAATTTTGAGATAGCCTTTTCCTTCCGCGCAGTTTAAAGTTCAGGAAGTTATACCTTTGAGCAGGGCACTCCCCTCCCCCCAATCTTCAGGGCAACGGTTATAAGTTATGCCCTGGGGGTATATAAGTTTTTATTGAAATTTTTGTCGTATAAACTGGAAAAAAGGGCTCTTTCAACTGGAAATTCAAAGGTCTAGTGCCCTTTTTAATAGTCTATAAGTGTTTTGAGGGCAACTAACCCCCCTCTCACACCCTTCTTTTCCCCAAACACATCCAATCAAAATTTTTTAGATAGCAATTTTGTTCAGTGTAGTTGATTTCCAGATAGAAATTATGTTTTTGAGGAGGACACTCCCCCAAAGTCCTAGGACAAGGGTTGTAAGTTATGCCCTGGGGGAATATAAAGTTTTTACAGACCGTGTTCTCGTAGAAACTTCAAAACAGGCTCATTCGATTGGAAATTCAAAGGTCTAGTGCCCTTTTAAAAAGTCGAAAGGGTTTGTAGGGCAACTAACCCCCCTCTCAAGCCCACCTTTTCCCCAAACACATCAAAATTTCAAAACAATCAAACAACCAAACACATCAAAACAATCAAAATTTTAAGATAGCCATTTTGTTGAACGTAGTTGAAAATTCTGGAAATTAGGTCTTTGAGGATGACAACCCCCCCCCACAGCCCTCAGGGCAAGGGTTGTAACATATGCGCTTGGGGACTATAAGGTTTTTATAGAACGCGTTGTCGCAGAAACTTCAAAAAAGGCTCATTCGATTGGAAACTGAAACGGCTAGTGCCCTCTTTAATAGTCGAAAGTGACTGGAAGGCAACTAACAGCCCTTCCACGCCCACCATTTCCCCAAAAACATCCAATCAAAATTTTGTGATAGCCACTTTGTTCCACGCAGTTTAAAGTTCAGGAAATTACACCTTTGATTAGAACACCCTCCCCAAAGTCTTCAGGGCAATGGTTATAAGCTATTCCCTGGGGGTATATAAGTTTTATTGAAATCTTTGTCGTAGAAACTTGAAAAAGGGCTCATTCGATTGGATATTGAAAGGGCTAGTGCCCTTTTAATAGTCGAAAGTGATTGAAGGGCAACTAACCCCCCTCTCACCCCCACCATTTCCCCAAACACATCCAATCAAAATTTTGAGTCGCAAGTTCTGGAAATTAGGTCTTTTAGGACGATAACCCCATCAGAACCCTCACTGCAAGGGTTGTAAGTTATGCCCTGGGGGCATATAAGATATATAGAAAGTTGTAGTAGAAATTTCAAAAGGGGCTCATTTGATTGGAAATTAAAATTGCCCTATTTAATAGTCGAAAGTGAGCGGAGAGTAATTAACCCCCTCTCACGCTCACCATTACACTAAACACATTCAATCAAAGTTTAGAGATAGCCATTTTGTTCAACGTAGTTGAAAGTTCTTGAAATTATGTATTTAAGGATGACAAAACACCCAGAGCCCCCAGGGCAAAGATTGTAAGTTATGCCCTGGGGGCATATAAGGTTTTTATAGATAAAGTTGTCGTAAAAAATTCAAAAGGGGCTCATTCAATTGGAAATTGAGAGGGCTAGTGCCCTTTTTAATAGTTGAAAGTGATTGGAGGCTAACTATCCCCCCTCTCATGCCCACCATTCCCCTAAACACATCCAATCAAAATTTTCCGATATCCATTTAGTTAAGCGTTGCAGAAAGCTCTGAAAATTAGGTCTATAAGGATGACAAACCCCCCCCCCCCAGTGCTCAGGCCATGGGTTGTAAGTTTTGCCATGGGGGCATATAAGATTTTTACTGAAAACGGTGTCGCAGAAACTTCAAAAGGGCTCATTCGATTGGAAATTTGAGTGGCTAGTGCCGATTTTAATATTCGAAAATGATTGGAGGGCAACTAGAACCCCCTCCCTCACGCCCATCATTCCCCCAAACACATCCAATACAAATTTTAAGATATTCACTTTGTTGTGCAGAATTGATTTCCAGATAGAAAATATGTTTTTGAGGAGGTCACTCCCCCACAATCCTAGTCTTTCGTAGTCAAAAGTTCTGGAAAATATGTATTTTAGTTTACCTACTAGCTGAGTCTGTTCCATGTAAAAGTGCTTTTCCATTATTTTTTGGTATTCTGTCAGTAACTACAAGACTCGGAATTTATCAAGTCCCTTCAGTTTATTGTAGGCAAAGGTGCTTTTATTAATTTATGGTTCTCAGCTAGCAGCTACAACACTTGGAATTTATCAACTTCCCTCATTTTATTGTAGTTAAAAGAGCTTTTATTAGATTTTTGATGTTCAGTCAGCAGGTAAGACATTTGAAATTTACTTACTAGCTGAGTTTGTTTCCATATAAGATAGCTTTTCTATTAATAGTTGGTGAGCCTGTCAACAATTAAAAGACTTGGAATATACCAAGTAGCTGAGTTTGTTGTAGTCAAAAGTGCTTTTATTCATTTTTGGTACTCACCGAGCAACTAAAATACTCGGAAATTATCAACTACCTAAGTTTAATGCAATCAAAAGACTTGGAATTTACCAAATAGCTGACTTTATTATAGTCGAAAGCGCTTTTATTAAATTTTTTATGCTCAGTAAGTAGCAAAGACACTCGAAATTTATCAACTACCTCAGTTTATTGCAATCAAAATTGCATTTATTTTATTTTTGACTCTCAGTCAGCAACTAAGGACATTTGCAATTTACCTACTAGCTAAGTTTGTTCCATATAAAATTGCTTTTCTATTGCTTTTTTTATACCAAGTCATCAATGTGCTTTTATGAATTTTTTTTAAACCCAGGCACCAATTAAAAGACTTGAAATTTACCAAGTAGATGAAATTGTTGTAGTCAAAAATGGTTTTATAAATTTTGTTTGGTACTCTGTCATCAACTACAACACTCAGAATTTATCAACTCTCACAGTTTATTGCAGCCAAAAGTGCTTTTATTATATTTTTTATGCTTAATCACCAACTAAGACATATGAGCTTGAAATCTCTACAACAGGGTTTTCTGATGTGCAGAATCTGATGATGTGATTTTCATTGACATTCTTTGACTTTAGGGGGTATTTCTCTCCTTTCTCGAAAATCAGGCAAATTGTCTCAGAGTTACGACCTTTTATGGGTAATACTAAGCTTAATGAATCTTATATATTTGTATCAAACAGTTCGTGGTAATCAACAGTAAGTAAGGAGAGACACGGCTCAGTAGTAACCGAAACTCTAAAAAAAAATTGATATCAATATATATATATATCAAAAGAATCGGCTTTTTTGCTGATTTCAAATATATAAATTTCATTAAGTTTAGTCTTACCCATCCAAGGTTACGAGCCTGAGAAAAGTTTCCTTATTTTCGAAAAAGAGGGGAAACATCACCTAAAAAAACAGGCAATGTTAATGAAAATCACACCATCAGATTCAGTGTATCAGAGACCCTTACTACAAAGGCTTCAAGCCCCGATCTGCCAAAATGTGGAATTTTGGATTTTTTTTTGCAGAAGAAAGATCATGGATGCGTGTTTATTTGTTTGCTTGTTTTTTGTTATCCCTAGGGGTAATCATATCGACCCAATGGTCCTAGAATATCGCGAGAGGGGTCATTCCATCGGAAATAAAACGTTTTTTTGCCCTTTTTAAGTGACCAAAAAAATTGTAGGGCAACTAGGCCCGCTCCCCCGCCCCTTTGTCTCCCAAACCTGTCCGATCAAAACTTTGAGATAGCCATTTTGTTCATCACAGTTATAAGGTCCAATAACTATGCCTTTGGGTATAACTTTTCCCCCCACAGCCCCAGGGGAAAGGTCTTCAAGTTATAAAATTTGCCCGTTGTTTACGCTTAGTATTTATTATTGGGATATATGCATACATTTTTGGGTTGGGGGGACTATTTTTTTGCTGATGGTTTTTCCACGGAGGAATTTTCTATGAAGAGGGAAGTTTCCAGGGAGTGAACTTGTCAGGGGAAATTATACACAGAGGGAATTTGCAAGAATTCTTATGCAAAATTATTTTTATATGTCTTGCTTTCTGTTTCCCGTCTGAATTTTACGCGCGGAGTTGTAAAAGGCAATTGTCTTGGGTAAATTTTCACTGGGATAGAATTGTTTATAGGATATTTCTGTGGAAAGGGGGATTCTCCGTGGAGGTGGGGCCAGATTTCCTGGCATTATTTTAGAAACGATCAGAAATTAAATAAAAAAAAACAAGTTTTTTCAACTGAAAATAAGGAGTATTATTAAAACTTAAAAAGAAGAGAAATAATTACGTATATGAAGGGGGTTGCTCCCTTCTCAACACCTCGCTCTTTACTCTAAAGTGTTTTAGTACTTTAAAAAAAGCGTCTTATTGTTCTAATTAAACGGTCCTTGTGTTTCAGGAGTCATTCTTAAATACTTGGGACAAATTCAAACTTTAGAGTAAAGAGCGAGGTTTTGAGGAGGGAACAACCCCCCTTCATATATGTATAATTGTTGTTCGTCTTAATTTTCAATGTTGCTCCTTACTTTCAGTTGAAAAAACTTGTTTTTTTATTTAATTTTCAACATAATAAGCCAATGCTTTTAATATGTTTATTGATACCAAAGTTTCGCATTTTTAAAAATTAATTCACTGTAAAAAGAAAGCAGCACTCGTTTCAACGCAAATAAAGATCTCACAAGAGGCTAGATTTTTATAGTTTCAGAGAACATTCATCCACTAAAATTTATCCACATAAAATTGCATTTTGGGAAGGTTGCAGCCGTGAGAAAGTGCATCCATGGAAAATCTACATCAAAAGAGAGTATAATTAAGTATAAACACGATATCAGTTTTTAATGATGCATAAGACTCACAAGATTTAGTCTGATACCAGAAAAAAATATTGACAGCTTTCCCCTCTGAAAATACCACCGCGTAAAATACCCCCGGAAAATACATGCTTGCTGAAAGGAAATTATTCCCAAAAATTTACTTCTCACTGAAAATTCCCCCAGACACCCCCCCCCCCTGCAGAAAACTCAGTGGCAAAAAATGTCCTTATGTTTCCCAATAACAAATAGTATCTGTGAGCAATGGACGAATTACAAAGCTCAAAAAGAAACTTAAAATTCTACAATGGAGTTCTCTGATTGTTTTGTAGTTTGGGAGGGAGGGAGATATCTCAAGGGGTACATTTTAATGCTAAAGTATCGCAGTTCTCATTGAGCCATCGGATAAACAAAAAAATAGTTCTAAGGGAGAGACGAGGGAAGGGTGTAGTAGATATTGATGTATGATCCCCAGGGCCGTAACCAGGATTTTTGTGCGTGGGGGAGGGGGTACCAAAATGTATACCAAGAGCTGATATTTTTTACCCTTTGTTTTTTTTGTTTTTTTTTAGTATTTGAGTTTGTAAAAATCTGTGTAATTTAGCAAGTGCTACGAAACAGATTTATGAATAAACCTTTACCTACCTACCAACATTGGGATTATAAGTATGCAAGAACTACGTGCAAAATTTGAAACAGAAGCATAAAAAAAAGAAATTTTGTCAAATTATCCCAATTTAAGAGACTTGTTCAATAATCTCATCGAAGATGGAATGAAGGGTAATATCTAATAAATTAATGTAACCTTAATCGATATCCTGAGGGTCACATTTCTGATCATGATTCCTGCCATTGAAAATTAAAATAAGATTTGCTGATTTGCTCTAGTGGCTTTATATTGGCATAGTGCTTAACAGTGGCATAGTGCTGAAATTAATGAACCCTCAACCACTTAAACACTGTATTGTCTGTACCACTTTTATTTTGGTACCATTAGTGTTTTGATATTCAAAATTACGGCTGTATCCGCATACCCCACCTTCCTTTCACATTCGCAGTGGTAATGGGCCATATTTTCGCTCCTGATTCCGAGCGTCTGATATTGAAAATAATTTTTCTCTTGATTTTTTTTTTTATTTTGTCTGTTTTTTTTTCTGTTGATTAGTTATCTTACACTAAATTATAACATATGGTGTTGTCACCGGGCTACAGCAATTAATTTACGTAATATGAAGGGTCATTGGTTTACCTAATCTACAGAAAGCAAGTACAAACATTTGTATCAATTGTCTAAACGTAAGTTTATGATCTTGTTTGCCCCCGTTTCAGACAAAGGTACCGTTTTCTTGGCAACGGTATTGTCAAATCTTGTTTGCGCTTCCTTCATTGATCTGTATCACAATGTATTCGAGGCCATATTTATGAGGTTAACGTGAAAAAATTAAACATTCTTAGATCTAAGAATTCATAAGAAAGCGCATTGAAAATTTTCAGAACTTGTTTATTTTCGTTTGCCTATTAATAAAAAAAAATTATTGCTGCTTTGTGCAACTGTCGTTAAAGCTGAGCCCAGGGGATTCCTCTCTGCCTTTTATTTTCACTTTTATGCAGATTCTGAGGCAAGGAGTCATTGACAAAGGTTAAGCCCCCTGTACATCAGTGGACACTTCCTCACTTGTAATTTTAAGATTTTTGAAAGATCTACAGAGGGAGAAATCTGTGTAGAATTTTCAATCTGAAATAAACAGACACAAATTTTCGATGCGATTATAGCCAGCCATCTTTTCACTCCTTCTCTGGGCCAAAGAACTATGCATTTCTTGGGAAGAAAATGTTGAAGGAAAACACCGTTTTGCCTAGCTTATAAAAATTCATTCCCCTTTTGGGTTATAGCTCATGGATTTTTGAATAGTAGGTGAGTGTAAAAGCCCTGGTGCTCACCGGGTTATTTTCCTTGACTAAGACACAGGCCAAGCTTTTTTTCTGTGTTGATCTAAGATTGGCTAAAGGAAGATTCAGTAATTTTCTCGATATGATAACTTATAAACTGAGCGATACTTGAAAAAAGACTTGCTTTGTTTGGTTTCTCCATAATAAAACAAAAATTTAATGTTTCCAGTTATGATACAGTGTTTTGATATTTAGAGGGAAGAAGGGTATCGGGCTGATGCTCCATCCCTGTCACATAATCAATGTAGGGGGAAGCCAATCAAACAGTTCATGGTATCGAACTGTAAGCACTCTAAAATGCAGAATTTTGGTAACAATAGTTTCCAAATCAGAATAGATTCCGATTCCAAATATATAAAGTTCTTTTACTTTAATGTTATCTGTAGAAAGCTACGGATTTTCGAAAAAGGACGGAAGCACCCCAAAACAGTCAAGCGGTCTTAATGAAAATCATACTATGAGATTCAGGATATCAGTAGAGGTTTCAAGCTCCTATTTATAACAATGTAAAATTTTGCATTTTTCGCCAGAAGATATATCACGGATGGGTGTTTTTATGTGTTTTTTTTTTCTCCAACGGGTGATTGTATCGGATGAGTTATCCAAAGAGATCGGAAAGGTTTCATTTGATTGGAAATCAGAAGTTCTAGTGCCCTTTTTAAGTGAACAAAAAGATTGGGGGGCAAAATCACCCCTCTCGCAGCCATTTTCTCCCCGCAGCGATTTTTGGGAAAATTCGTCCAATCAAAATTTTTAAATACTCATTTGATTTAGTATAGTTAAAAGGTCAAATAACTATGCCTTTGGGGATGACATGATTCCCCATAGTTCCTGGGGAAATGGGTGCAAGTTACGCAATTTGCCCATCGTTAATGTTTTTGGAAAATACATGGATTTTTTTTGGGGGGGGAGGGGGTACTTTCTGTGGGAAGGGGGATTTTGAATGAGACTTCCTAGCAGGATTTGAAAACGGTTGGAATTAGATAAAAAACACGTTTTTTCAAGTGAAAGTGTGAAGCAACATTGAAACTTAAAACGAACAGAAATTATTCCGTATATGAGGGGGATGTCTCTTCCTCAGCTGTCACTCTTTACGCTAAAGTTTGACTTATTGTTACAATTCTTTAAGAAAGTCTACTCAAACACAAGAGACGTTGAACTTGAATGAGATGTATTTTTAAAGAAGTTTGAGACTTTAGCGTAAAGAGCGAGGCTTGAGGAAGGGGTGGTCATCATCATATACGGAATATATATATATATATATATATATATATATATATATATATATATATATATATATATATATATATATATATATATATATATATATATATATATATATATATATATATATATATATATATATATATATATATATATATATATATATATATATATATATATATATATATATATATATATATATATTTCTTTTATAGACTTCTTTTTAACTACAAGTCTGGTCACGTTTTACGGATGAAAGATCACTAAACGTGATCTATGAAAGATCATAGATTGCCAAACATTTTGCTTTTAGGTCGTTGACATGGGTCCAGACGAAAAGCAGAACATCGTCAAGTGGGGTGGGGAGAAGTCATAATATAGGATTTAAAAAATGTGATCAGGATCTTCTGCATGATGACGTCGGGAAACAAAATCACACATGGCAGACATCATTCTTAGTTAAGTCTAAACTAATATGTACGCTGTATTAGACCTTTCAGTAAGATATGCCTCAATTGCCAACAGGATGGAGGTCCCTTCAATTCTTCGTTTTATCGATAGAAGAATCTGAAGGTGATTTTTAATCTTTCAAGTTCTACTTTCACCAGCCTGCAAAACTGAAGAAAATCTTGTTTTTTAGTCAAGGCTGAAAGTATTCAATATTGTGCTACCGTGACTATTAATGATATGGGTATGGGTTCCGTGGGAGCCTTGTTTTATAAAAACTTCTCCTGAACGCCTGATAGTCTCGTTAAACTGAGTAAAAAGACCCGCATTATATCCTGAGCCCGAGGGGTTGCATATTGTCTGACGTAGGTGAAATATAAGCCCCTCCCGTTGTGCTTCCTCTGTCATAGAAGTCTTCACTCTGATTTACATCCTGCTTGTCTTACGTCCTTGTATTCGGTATACGGGAAGTCACCTAGTGAATAACCCTTTAGTTTAACAACGAAGGCTGCAATCAAAGTGGCCAATAATGTAATCAGAATCATCATGTGAATAAGTTATTAACTTCTTAGGCCGCAATCCCTTTCTATTTACACTTAAGATAAGACCAAATAATAAAACTGTTACCTAAGAGTCTATTTTGAAGAAAATTAAATAAAAAAAAACAAAGTTTTCCCGACGGAAATAGAGAGCGAATTCGATGCTTTAAACGAAAAAAAATTCTACCTACCCGGCCTATTCAACGTTTACATCAATAAAGTTAGCACAAATAAATCAACCACTTCCGTTTCCCATGGCCGTATCCAGGATTTTTTTTTTCGGAGAGGGTTTACTCAATTTATTTTTTTTTGGGGGGGGGTACACAAAAAACCCTCAAAAAACGCATACAAAATTTTTTTACGTCCATTTTTGTTACGTTTTTACGAGTCAGACAACATTTCGGAGGGGGGGGTTCAAACCCATAACTCCCCCCCCCCCTGGATACGGTCTTGATGTTTCCCCATGCTTTTAGGATTATCCAAAACTAGCGCTTTACTGAAAATACAAAAGTCAAGTATAAAAAACAGGATAATGAGTCAAAAGTGAGTATGTAGCCTGACAACACTAAACGAATCTATAAAGCTTTTCATAGTCTTGTACCAATTGTGACATCAGTAACTTTCAGTATACAATCAAAATTATCTTAAAACATAAACTTAAAACTAAATATTTTTTAATAACCGCGAAGTAATTGAACAGCATATAGAAATATTGGATTGATTTATCAAGCAGCATTTTGGTCTCGCCAGCTACAATACCAATAGTGGGTAATATACAGTCTTAAATTGTAAGAAATATGCTTTAGTATCACTTGAAATGAAGATCAAATAAGACATAATATGAACTCTGGAAATCCAATTATTTCTCTCTATGCAACAGTGAATCCCAAGCTATGATACAAATTCTAAAGCTAGTCTATAGTCCTAATGCTATCAAGATGGCTAGGAAGATAAGTCTACAAACAAAGATTAGAATATTAGAAGCTACAGTGATGACAGTGGTCAAATATGGTTCTGAAGCATGGGCGCTCCGAAAAGCGGATGAAGATTTGCTAGATGTTTTCCAGAGAAATTGCTTAAGGATTGTTCTGGGTACCCGGCTCACTGACCGTATTTCAAACAATAGGCTGTACGAAAAATGTGGTTCAATATCGCTCTCTAGAGATATAATTAACATAAAAAAACAAAGTTTTTAGAAGGGAAGTAAAGAGCGAAGTTGAAACTTAAAACGAACAAAAATTATTACTTCACAGCCTATCTAACATATATTAATAAAACTAGTACAGATAAACCAACTAATTATGTTTCCCTATGCTTTTAGGATTATACAAAACTAGCGCTTTTCTGAAAACACAAAATAATATAGGAGTTTTGGTACAGTAAAAACAAACCAATTAAGGTCACTATTTATAGAATAAAAATATTATCAATCCCTTTTAATATCAATTCCTTTTAAGGTAAAGCAACAATACAATTTAAGATTTAACTTTGTTTTTTTACGTTTAATTGGGTATCACTTCTGCACAATGGCTCAGTTCAATGACTGGCTCTCGTTTTGGTTCTGAAAAGGACAATCTGTCATTATTAGTTTGTACGCAAGTTCGAAGTGAGGCCATCTTGATAGTATTAGGACTATAGACTAGCTTTAGAATTTGTATCATAGCTTGAAGTTCACTCTTTTATAGAGAGAAATAATCGGATTTCCAGAGTTCATATTATGTCTTATTTGATCTCCATTTCAAGTAATACTAAAGCATTTTTCTTACAATTTAAGACTGTATATTACCCACTATTGCATTTGGTATTATAGCTGGTGAGAGCAAAATGCTGCTTGATAAATCCATCCAATACTTCTGTATGCTGTTCAATTACTTCGTGGTTATTAAGAAATATTTAGTTTTATGCTTATGTTTTTAAGATAATTTTAATTGTATACTGAAAGTTACCAATGTCACAACTGGTGTAAGACTATGGAGAGCTTTATAGATTCGTTTAGTGTTATCAGGCTACATACTCACTTTTGACTCTAAAATCAATAATCCTGTTTTTTATACTTGACTTTTATCTTTTCAGTAAAGCGCTGGTTTTGTATAATCGTAAAAGCAGAGGGAGAAAAAATTAGTTGGTTTATTTGTACTAGTTTTATTAATTTATGTTAGATAGGCTGTGAAGTAATAATTTTTGTTCGTTTGTTTCCCCGTTTTGTTTAATGAAAAATGTATCTTTTCTAATGAAATGACCCAAAAAAGGTATTTTTCGAAACCTAGGCAGGAGCAAAAAACTAAGGGGGAAGAACGTCCTTTCCCCTCAATTACCGCCGTTAGAACTAGCACACAGGCTTCACCGCAGAGTGAAGTTTAAAGGGTCAATTCAAAACTGTTGATCATTCAAGCTTAGTTTTTGGTAGATTTTCAGTTGAAAAGTTTTTAGTTTTAGTTAATTTTTTTTCGCAATAATCTTTTGCTTTTAAGATGACTAAGCGATTTATGAAACTTACTAAGAGGGTCTGGAGTGGGAGTACATATGAGGGGTATAATAAACCTCCAGTTAAGGGCTTTGGACCATAATTATTGCAATGGTACCGTTTTATGCTCCCAAACTCTTCCAATTAAGAAGTGGTACCAAAAGTGCCGTTTTTAGTGCTATATGGCCCTTTTGGATGGTACAATAGATAAAAAGCACGTAGATATGAGTAATAGGTTTAAAATGAGCGATTAAGCATCTCTCTAGCATATTTTGGTAGCACACTAGGCCTGTTGAAAAAAAAAAGAAAAAAACGGGAGACAGATCAGGGGTACCGATGAAAAAAGTGATTTTCCTTTTTGTTCAAGGAGGGGGATCATAGTTTCCCTATGCAAAGTTTTTGACCTTACTGATTCCAATTGTACACTTTTCACGTTGATCCGACGACATTTTTAAAGCGTTTATTTTCCATAAATTTAATTTTGTAATACACTTTTACTTGACAGAAACTAACAAAAAATGTATTTAAAAAAAGCAATTGTAAAAGTTAAAAGATAATTTTTATACATAAATTTCTGCGTGTTCATTTTGCAGACAAGAAAGCTCAACTTATTTCAAACTAAAAATATATTTCCCTGTACCTTAAAGCACGTAGATATGAGAGATAGCTTTTGAATGAACCATTAAGAATCTCTATATGATGTTCTGGTAGCCCGCTAGACCTGTTGAAAAAAAAAGAAAAAGAAATGGGTGACAGATCAGTGCTACCGATGCAAAAAAGTGATTTTCATTGTTTTTATTGACTGTAACTTCCCTGTACAAGGTTTTGACCATTTTTATTCCAATGGTACACTTTTCATTTTGATCTGACGCCATTTTCGAGGGGTTTGAGGCTTTTTTCGAAATCACCGTGAATTTCTTTTCGCAATAAACTTTTACTTTTAAGACAAACCGAAATAATAGTTAACATTCCTGAGTCAGTGTTATATGGGAATTTTTTTTCACCAGGCAGTTTTTTTTTCAAAACGCGAATTTTAACTTTTGGTTACTATGGGCTGTTGTTCACTCTTTACTAGGTTGCAGCTGCCGCTGCAACCATGATACCTTGCCAGGACATGCTTTAAAAAAATGAGCCTAGAAAATGACTGAAAAAAAAAACAACAGCGGATACCGATACTCCCGATACGATACATGCGGCACCAATACGTACAATACTGATTCGCGCGGTATCAATACACCCGATACCACATACGGCCTTTCCCCAGGGACTGTGGAGGGCCATATCATCATCAAAACCATATATATTGGATCTTTGAACTACGTTAAACAAAATGTTTATCTCAAAATTTTTATAGGACTTGTTTGGGGGAGGGGGCCTTTAGAGAGGGGGGGGGGCTATTTACCCTCCAATCTTTTCGGTCACTTAAAAATGGAAGTTACAAATTCAATTCCCTTTAGAATGAGCTATCACACACCTCTCTATGATGCTCTGGCCACCCCCTAGCCCTTCTAGAAAAAAAAAGAAAGAAAAAAAAAGAAGGGAGACAGATCAGTGCTACCCATGCAAAAAAGTCATGTTCCTTGGTGTTCAAGGTGGGGGACTTTAATTATCCTAAAAAAGGTTTTCGACCATGCTGATTCCATTTATCTGCTTTTTGTTTCGATTTGACGCCATTTTCAAGGGGTTTCAGGCTCTTTTGAAATCACCATAAATTTCTTTTCGCAATAAACTTTTACTTCTAAGATTAACCGAAACAATAGTTACTATTCCTGATTCAGTGTCAAATGGCAATTTTTTCTCACAAGCCAGTTTTTTTTTTAAACGCGTTCTTTAACTTTTGGTTACTGTGGGCTGTGGTTCGCTCTTTACTAGGTTGCTGCTGCCGCTGCAACCATGATAAAAGAAAGGTTGAGGTGGCTAGGGCACGTTGTGCGGATGAAGGATGACAGATTGCCGAAGATTGTTCTTTTTAACCAACCGTATAGGGCTAAATGGAGAACAGGTCGTCCTCGTCTGGGGTGGGAGGGCGTCATAAAGAAAGATTTAAAGGAAATGGGAACTTCGTGCGAGGGTTTAAAAAGGAATGCATTGAATAGATTGGGATGGAGAAGGAGTGTGCGTAGCTGTATCGGCCTCAGGTGACTTGGTGCTGCTGTGAGTTGTCAGTAGTAGTAGTACTATTGGTAAAACTCTTATATTATTTTGTGTTTTCAGTAAAGCGCTAGTTTTGTATAACCCTAAAAGCATAGGGAAACATAATTAGTTGGTTTATTTGTACTAGTTTAGCGGTATATATTAAATAGGCTGTGAAGCAATAATTTTTGTCCGTTTACTCCTTGCACGTCGCGGCCCCTCTGCTAAGCAAAGCCTGTCACAGGATATTTTAGACATCCTTATTTCTGAGGATGCAGCCCCTCGCTTGCCAAATCTGAAATTCTGACTGCAAGTGATGCAATACCTGCGATAGATACGGATCAAAATGCTCACCTTAGCCGTGCCATTCAAACCTGGGACCGGCATCTTTTTAGCATAATTGATAAACTTGATTACGTCACAAGTAAGGTAGCGGAGACTCCTGCTTTGGTGAAAGAGTGTTGTGACGGAGTAGAGAGCAAGGTTTTGAGCTGTATAAATAAAGAAAAACTTAATGATAAATCCTGGCCTCCGCTGAATAACGAGTCAGAAACAGTGGGTCTTGTAGTAGATTCACCACCACAAGATTGTGATGATCCCTTAAAGCTTGAAGCTTTTCTGAAATCGTTGGATGGAGCTGATGGTATAGTGCGGATTTCACTTTCTAAGGAATCACGATCTCAGCAACCGAAATGGGTCACTCATACGAAAAGACAAAACGCCGAAAACTTGAAAGCCTTTTTAAATGAAAAGGTCGGTAAAACTGAGGTTAGCAAATCTATAATTTTCGGTTTATTATCACGAGTGGACTTCCCGATCGATCCAGAGAGTGTGTGTACTTCAAACCAAGGTATCGAAGAGATACAGCGCATCGGTGTTTCGAAATCATATCGTGTTTACTTCCGTTCGGCGACGGTCACGTCTCATTATTTGCGTCATGGGATTCACATTGGCTACGATTTCCGGCTTACTGATTATAAGTTTTTACCGCGAATGTACTACAAATGCGGGTCGCTAGAGCATATATCGTCGGGCTGCTCTAGCGTGGAACGTTGTCTCAAGTGTCTTGGTAGTGGACACTCTCATTCTAGGAACAACCCTTGCCAAAATGAACCTTGTTGCTTCCATTGTGGATCTCATGAGCATACTGGATTTAGCTTTCGCTGCAAACGGTTAACCGAAGAAGTTGTAAAGAATAAGAAATGATTAGTGCAAAGATTATATCTCTGAATCTGAATGGTTTTGGTGATAAACAACATGTATTGCAGTCTATGCTGCGTGATCTGGATATTTTGTGTCAGCAAGAGCATCACCTTCTGGACCACTCTACTAGTCTTCTTTCGAGCCTGTCGCAGCAGTTTAAGTGTTTTATATCTCCAGCTACATCTACAGGTGGACGCCCATCTGGAAGCGTTTACATATTTATTCGAGAGAATATTACAGTTTAAGTGTTTGCCGTTAATCGTTATTTTGTTGCTGTTCGAATCCCAGGGATTATCGTTTTCTCGTGCTATTTACCAACAAATTATCATACTATTGATTCGGATTTTGATTTCAATTTTGCATTTTTGGGATTATCGCGATTTGTGGCGAAAGTTCCATCAGATTTCCAGTGGCTTATTTGTGGGGATTTTAACTGCAACATTGCTATCTCTGATGTCCGCTCCTCCCCTCTTTTATTTTTGTTTTCGGTTTTTACTATAGTTTCAAAAAAAGCGGATTTTACGTATGTCCATAGTTCTGGTTCTTGCTCTAATCTAGACCAGGTGCTTGTTTCAAATGCTGCGTTATTGCCACAGCCTGTTCATGTTGGATTGGATATGCCTATTAGTGGCCATTTTTACCTTTCTTTTCATTGAAATATTCAAATTCCATCTTTTAAAATTATCCATCGTTCTAGTCAAATTGTAAATAAAATGATCTGGGACAGGGAAAAAATGTGCAAATATCATGAAGAATCAGATGCACTTTTAGCTAAAATAATTGTAAATTGTTCTAAGGATGTTGATCAAATTGATATTGATCTATTTTACCTTGAAATTGTTCATAGTTTAAAAGTCGGGGCTAATAAAGCATTTAGGACTGATTCTTTCCGTCGCGGATCTCGTGTTTTAGGTTGGAACCTTAACCTGATTTTAAAGCAAAGCCAAAAGAATGCATCTCAAGCTTGTTACCTTTGGAATTGCGCGGGAAAACCGCGATCTGGACCATTTTATGATGGTATGAAATTAACTAAACGCGTTTTTCGGGCTGAGTTGCGTTTGCATAATGAAATTATAAAAGATGAAGTTGGTTCAAGGATTACTAGTGATAAGAATGAGCTTTGGAGTTTGGTCAATTCTAGACGTTGTAATAATAATTGTTCACCAGATTCTAATAGTTCTCTGAAACTAGATGATTGGATAACTCATTATAATCATGTTTTTTCATCCGGTGATGCGGCAGTTGAATCAGGCGTGACTCTTTATTATCGGAAGAAATTTCAAAGCCCCGCCCAAATAGTAAAATATCCGTTTCTGTTGAAGATGTAACGGTAGCAATTAAAGCTCTAAAAAGTAAGCATTCTTTTGATCATGATGGTATACATTCAAACCATATAAAATGGGCATCCCCCAAAGCAATCCTTCTCCTCGCTACTCTTTTTACTACTATTCTTTCTTCTGGAGTTTTTCCAACTAGCTTTTCTCGTGCTACCACTTCACCCCTTTCAAAAAAAGGAGGGAATGCGAATCGATGTTCTGATTACAGGCCGATTACTTGTTTCGTGCCAGATTAGCAAAGTTTTTGAGTTAGTTTTATTAAAGTATTTGGAGTCTTGTAACCAAGGCCTGAATCAAATTGGGTTCCGTAATGGTCTAAGCATGGATGTTGCTCATACCCTCCTTTCAAGAATAATATCCTTTTGTAAGCAATGGGATAGAGTTTATACACTTGCGTTAGATTTTGCGGTGGCGTATGATTCAATTATCCATTCTTGGGCTATGGCTGCGCTTCTGAAGAATAATGTCCCACTACCAGTACTTTTGGTTTTAAAAAAAGTGGTATGGCTCCTCTCGTATTCGTATTAAGTGGAAGAATCAATTTAGTGATTATAATGTTAAGTTATGTAGGGGGCTGAGGCAAGGAAGCATTATTTCTCCTTTGATTTTTAATATTACTGTTTCGGGGCTATTTGATCAAATTCAGTTGACTTCTATTTATGGTAAAGGTTATGTTCTGTCGTGGATTGCTTACGCAGATAATCTACTCCTTCTGAATCAATCACTACATTCACTTCAACAAAATGTTGAATTCTTAGCATGGAGTTTTAGTAAGCATAGACTCTGGTTTCACCCTGGAAACTGGAAAGTGTCAGTTTTTAGTTATTGGTCCTAAAGCTAGTGATATGGTTAACTCGGAAATTTCTGTTCGTATTTATGATAGTATTTTAAAACCTTTGGAATTTTTTTTATATCTTGGTGTGCCTTATGGACCAACTTTAGCTCTATGCCGTGCTTCTATTTCTAAAGCAGTTAAAAGTAGAGTAGCGTCTAGTTTCGGGGCTGTAATTTGTCTTCGCGATCTTCTTTCTCAGAGATCCCTGGCTCGGGTATATAATACTGTCACTTTTCCTCAGATTTTATTTTTTTAGTAGCTTCTCACGTTTTATATAATTAGTAATATTGCGCATGTAAAAAACACATTTTTTTAATTTTGCTAAGTTCCTTTGCTGCTTTTCTAAATATGAATCAAATACTTTTTTAATGAATGCATATAAAATAAAAAACCCTGTTGATGCTTTGGAGAAAAAACGAAAGAAATTTTCATCCAAATTACCTGTTTTTTCTCGTAATTTATATAGAGCTGCGCACGAAGCTTAATTTATTTTATTTGATTTAATTTTTGAATGAAGTGTTAATTTGTGAAGTGTTAATTTTAAGTGTTAATTTATTATCTATTGAATGAAGTGTTAATTTGTGTGGTAATTTTGATTGAAGGCCTTTGCGTACTTGTTGTTATATAGTTTAAAATAATTTTATGGCCTGTTGATTAGCGGTTATTATTATTTTTATTTATTTTTTTGCTCTTCGTATTCGGAGGAAATAAAAAGTTTGAATTAAATTGAATTAAATTAATCTTTGTCCGTTTTTGATTAAAATTTAATGTAGAAACAATGCTGACATGATCTTTTTTATTTATACGGAATAATATATGTTCGTTTTAAGTTTTAATGTCACTTCTTAGTTTCAATTGAAAACTTATTTTTAATATAATTTCTAATTATCACCGATCTAGGGAAGATAAGTCAGCTCTAGAAAATACTGCAAACAACCTTGACAGCTAAGAAAAACTTTCAGTCTATAACATAAAGTTCATTATCCATACTTCAAAAAACAATACCTGTTTTTCAGGAACGTTTGTTTTTCGAAGAGCAAAAAGCTGTTTTTACTCGACCAACTTCATCTGAAAAAGCCATAATGAAGAAAGGGCTTTATAAATAACCTACTGACTAGTAGAAACTAGAAGGCTAATGTAACGAAAGAGAGCTGTTTAAGGGCTCATTTAAAAGCTTATATTTATATCTAATTGTTTTTTATAAATTTGACTTGATAGCACATTCCCACAAAGTGCACTTTCGTTTGTTTCCTCAATTTCTTTAAATAAAAAAAATGCCTTTTGTAATGAAATGACCAAAAAAAGGTGTTTTTCAAAACCTAGGCAAGAGCAAAAAACTAAGGAGGCAAGGACGTTTCTTCCCCTCAATTACCCCCGTTATAACTAGTACACAGGCTTCATCGCAGAGTGAAGTTTGAAGGTTCAATTCAAAACTGTTGATCAATCAAGCTTAATTTTTGGTAGATTTTTAGTTAAAACGTTTTTAATTTTAGTTAATTTTGTTTTCGCAATGATCTTTTACTTTTAAGATAAGTAGGCGATTTATAAAAGTGTACTAAGAGGGTCTGGAGGGGGAGTATATGTGAGGAGTTCTTATAAACCTCCAGTTAAGGTCTTAGGACGATAATTATTGCAATGGTACCGTTTTATGCTTCCAAACTCTTCCACTTAACAAATGGTATCCAAAGTGCCGTTTTTAGTGTTAAAAATTAAAAAACTTTTTCAGCAAAACAAGTTTTTTAAAAAGTAAAGGACTCCGTTAAACCAAAATGAACAAAAATAGAATCAAATAATATACCAAGAATACAACTACCACAAATCAGTATCAACAAATAAACGAAACCCAAAACGTACAGAAATTAAAATAAGTCAAACTCAAAACGAGCAGAAATTAATATTAGTTGGGTTCTAAACCCCAAACTTTCGAAAAGCGAGAATATAATTTGTACATTACTGAAAAAAAATCAAATGAATTTACTGAAAAAATCTGAATTTTCAGTTTAATATACATATGCTTATATTTATTCCTTAAAATCTTAATTCATTTTGATTTCTTAAAGTTAGAAAAGTGAAAAAATTTTAAAGGACTTTTTCCAGTAAAGTACAAATTATATTCTGGCTTTTAGAAACCTTTGGGCTTAGAACCCTATTCAAATTCATTTTTGCTCTTTTTGAATTTGAGTCTTATTTATTTCAATTTCTGTTTGTTTTGGGTTTCATTTATTCATTAATACTGATTCGTGGTAGTTGTATTCTTGGTAGATTATTTGATTCTATTTTGTTCATTTTGGTTTAATAGAGTTCTTTACTTTTTTCTAAAAACTTATTTTGTTGAGAAAGTTTTTTTTAAATTAATTTTTGTTCGTTTTATATTGACATAGTATTTTACAAGGAGAAAGACTGAGCCTCTTCCAAAGTTAAACAACCATCCCAAGGCCGTATCCAGGGGGGGGGGGGTAGGGAGTAAGAACGCCCCCCGCCCCACCAAATGTTTGTCTGACGCGTAAAAACGCAATAAAAATTTACATAAACAAATTTTGTATGCGTTTTTTTGAGGGTTTTTTGTGTAACCCCCCCCCTAAAAAAAAATTGAGCAAAACCCCCTCCGAAAAAAATCCTGGATACGGCCCTAAGCCATCCCTTCCATAAAAAGCTTAAATACCTCTTGGGCATAGCTTACAACCCTTGTCCCTAATCTCTGGGGATTGTTTCAACCCCAGAGGCCTTGTTATATGATATTTAGACCGTTTTGAATAGAATAGCTATCTCAAAATTTCTATTAAATGCATTTCGAGACAACATGACGTGTGTGTGGGAGGGGGGGGGGTAGCTGCCCTCCGATAACCTTGAACCTGAAAAAGAGCACTAGAGTGTCTGATTACCAATCCAATGAGCCCCCTCTGAAGTTTATATGACCATGCTTTATATAAAAACCTTATATGTCCCCAGGGCGTAACTTACAACCCTTACCCTGAGGGCTGGGGGTTTTGTTATCCTCAAATACAAGACCGTTCTGATGCTCTGAACAAAATGATTATCTCAAAATTTTCATTGGAAGTGTTTGGGGAAATTATGGGTGTGGAAGGGCTTTTTCCCTTTCTACTAATAAAAAAGGCACTGGTCTTCTCAATTTCCAATCAAATGAACCCTTTTGGAAGCTTCTACGACAAAACTTATAAAAAAAACTTGTATGTCCCAAGGGCATAACTTAGGACCTTTGTCCTGAGGGCTATGGGGATGAATAATTTCCAGACCTTTCAACTACGTTAAACAAAATGGCCATATCAAAATAATGATCGGAATTTTTTGAGAAAATGGTGGGCGTGGGGGGGGGAATTCTCCCTCAAAATACTTTCTACTATTAAAAAGGGCAATATCCGTTTCAATTTCCAATCGAAAGAGCCCTTTTTGAAATTTTTACGACAACACTTTCTATAAAAGCATTGTATGTCCCCAGGGCATAACTTACAGCCTTAGCCCTGGGGGTTGTGGGGGTGTCATCCTCAAAGACCTAATTTCCAGAACTTACAACTACGTTCAACGAAATGGCTATCTCAAAATTTTGATTGGATGTGTTTGGGCAAATGGTGGGCGTGAAACGGGGGTTTGTTAACCTCCAATAACTTTTGACTATTAAAAAGGCCACTGGCCCTCTGAATTTCCAATTGAACGATCCTCTTTTGAAGTTTCTACGTCAACGCTATCTGTAAAAACCTAATATGCCCCCAGGGCATACTTACACCCATTGGCCTGGGGGCTCTGGGGGGTTTATCATCCTCAAATACATAATTTCCAGAATTTTCAACTAAGTCGAACAAATTGGTTTTATCAAAATTTGATGGGATGTGTTTGGGAAAATGGTGGGAGTAAGAGGGGGTTAGTTACCCTTCAATCACTTTTGACTATTAAAAAGAGCCCTATCTCTTTCAACTTCCGGTCGAACGAGCCGTTTTTGAAGTTTTTACAACATCGCTTTCTATAAAAACCTTATATGACCCCAGGGCATACTTACACCCTTTGCCCTGTGGGCTCTGGGGGGGTTTGTCATCCTCAAATACATAATTTCCAGAATTTTCAACTACGTTGAACAAAATGGCTATCTCAAAACTTTGATCGGATGTGTTTGGGGAAATGGTGGGCGTGAGAGGGGGGTTAGTTACCCTTCAATCACTTTTGACTATTAAAAAGAGCCCTATCTCTTTCAACTTCCGGTCGAACGAGCCGTTTTTGAAGTTTTTACAACATCGCTTTCTATAAAAACCTTATATGCCCCAAAGGTAAAACTTATAGCCCTTGCTCTGAGGGCTATGTGGGGGGTATTATCCTCAAAGATATAATTTTCAGAACATTCAACTACGTGAAAATATGGCTATCTCAAAATTTTGATTGTATGTGTTTGGGGAAATGGTGAGCGTGAGAGGGGGTTAGTTGCCCTCCAATCATTTTCAACTATTAAAAAGGGCACTAGCCATTTCAATTTCCAATCGAATGAGCTTTTTTTACGTTTCTACGACAACGCTTCCTAGAAAAACCTTATATGCCCCCAAGGCATAACTTACAACCCTTGCCCTAAGGGATGTGGGGGGTGGTCATCCTCAAATTCTTAACTACGTTGAACAAAATGGCTATCTAAAAACTTTGATCGGATGTATTTGGGGAAAAGGTGGGCGTGAGAGGAGGGTTAGTTGCCCTCCAATCCCTTTCAACTATAAAAAGGGCACTAGCCCTTTGGATTTCCAATCAAATGATCCCTTTTTAAGTTTCTAAGGCAAAGCTTTCAATAAAAACTTTATATACCCCCAGGGCATAACTTATAACCCTTGCCCTGAAGACTGTGGGGGAAGTGTCCTACTGAAAGGCATAATTTCCAAAACTTCCAACTGCGTTGAAGAAAATGACTATCTCAAAATTTTGATTGGACGTGTTTGGGAAAATGTTGGGCTTGGAAGGGGAATTAGTTACCTTTCGATCACTTTCGATTATTAAAACGGGCAGTAGCCCTCTCAATTTCTAATCGAATGAGCCCTTTTTGAAGTTTCTGCGACAACTTTATCTATAAGAACCTTATATGCCCCAGGGTATAACTTACAACCTTTACCCTTGGGGCTATGGAGGGTTTTTCATCCTTAAATAGACAATTTCCAGAACGTTCAACTACGTTGAACAAAATGGCTATCTCTAAACTTAGATTAGATGTGTTTAGAGAAATGGTGGGCGTGAGAGGGGGGTTAGTTGCCCTTGAATAACTTCCGACAATTAAAAAGGGCACTAGACCTTTGAACTTCCAATCGAATGAGACCTTTTTGAAGGTTCTTCGACAACATTTTCTATAAAAACTTAAAGTCCTTAAAGGGTTGTCATCCTTAAAGACATAATTTCCAAAACTTTCAACTACGTTGAACAGAATGACTATCTAAAAATATTGATTGGACGTGTTTCGGGAAAAGGTGGGCGTGAGAGGGGAGTTAGTTGCCCTCCAATCACTTTTGACTATTAAAAAGTGACCTAGCCATTTGAATATCCAATCGAATGAGCCCTTTTTCAAGTTTCTACGCAAAAGCTTTCAATAAATACCTCATGCACCCCCAAGGCATAACTTATAAAACTGGCCCTGAAGACTGTGGGGGGAGTTTCCTGCTCAAAGATGTATAATTTCCAGAACTTTCAACTATGTTGAAGAAAATGGTTATCTCGAAATTTTGATTGGATGTGTCTGGAGAAATGGTGGGCGTGGAAGGGGCGTTAGTTGCCTTCCCATTACTTTCGACTATTAAAAAGGGCGCTAGCCATTTTAATTTCCAATCGAATGAGCTCTTTTTGAAGTTTCTACCACAACACCTTCTATAAAACCTTACATGCCCCCAGGGCATAACTTACAACCCTCACCCTGAGGGCTGTGGGGGGGGGGTGGTGGTTCACCATCAAAGAGCTAATTTCCAGAATTTTCAACCACGTTGAACAAAATGGCTATCTCAAAATTTTGATTGGATGTGTTTGGGGAAAACATAGGCGTTAGAGAGGGGTTAGTTGCCCTCCAATCACTTTCGACTATTAAAAAGGGCACTAGCCCTTTGAATTTCCAATCAAATGAGACCTTTTTAAAGTTTCTGCGATAAAGCTTTCTATAAAAGCCTTATATGCCCCCAGGGCATAACTTTACAACCCTTTTCCTGAGGGCTTAGGAGGGAGTGTCCTCCTAAAAACATAATTTCTATCTGGAAATCAACTACGTTGAACAAAATCGCTGTCTCCAAATTTTGGTTGGATGTGTTTGGGGAAATGGTGGGCGTGGAAGGGATGTTAGTTGCCTTCCAATCACTTTCGACTATTAAAAAGCGCACCAGCTATTCCAATTTCCAATCGAATGAGCCCTTTTCGAAGTTTCTACGACAACTCCTTCGATACGAAGTTCCCTGGTCTAAAGGAAAAAAAATAAAGATAAATAAGTAGTACATTGTGCCAACATCGTTCTTTACTTAGGCAGCGCTATTGCGCTGCCAATGATATGGCATTTTTGGATGGTAAAATTGATAAAAAGCACGTAGATATGAGTAATAGGTTTAAAATGAGCCTTCCCGGGATATGCCTTAAAAAATGAGTACATCTCATTTACAGTAAAAATCTCAAAATACATCTCAAAATACAGTAAAAATGAGTTTGCAAAAGTAGTGGTTTATCTGAAAAGTAATCATAAGAAGGGACAAACCATGATTGAAAAAATATCCATGCTGGAATGGAGCGCATGATAATTTAATTTGAAGTCCAGCGCTGTATTGATAGAACCAAATCTCTAATAATGTAATTCATTATATTGGTGTTTGTAGGACTTGAATTGCGTAGCTTATTAAGGGGGGTTGGAGGAAGAATTTGAAGGAGGTGATCTTGCAAACCTCCAGGTAAGGGTTTTGGACCACAATTATTACAATGATACCGTTTTATGCTTCCAAGATTTTCCACTTAAGAAGTGGCACCAAAAATGTTGTTTTCAGTGCTATATCTCACTTAAAAATGGTAGAATTGATAAAAAGCACGTAGATATGAGCAAAAGTTTTCAAATAAGCCATTCAACATCACTCTAAAAAGTTCTGGTAGCCCACTAGCCCTAACTTTTCCACTTGAGACATGGCACCAAAAGTGATGTTTTTAGTGCTATTTGAAACTAGCAGAATATTTTGAATATTGAATATTTTTATATGAGCCATCAAAAATCTATCTAAGATGTTCTGGTAGCCCGCTAGCCCCACCCCTCGAGAAACGGCATAAAAAGTGCCTTTTTTCGTGCCGTATGATACTTTCACATGGTGAAATTTATATAAACGACGTTTATATAAGATATAGCTTTTGAACGAGCTCTTAAGTATCTCTCTATGATGTTCTAGTAATCCGCTAGGCCTGGAAAAAAGAAGAAAAAATTACCGTCTTAACATTTTTTTTACTTTCAGTCACTATGCGCTGTGGTTCGCTCTTTACTAGACTTCAACCATGACAAAGAGTTCATTGCAAATTCTCCTAAGAAACTAGTTAGACATTATCCCGTATATGTTGGGTTGCCCCCCTCCTCAATACCTTGATCTTTACGCTAAAGCTTTTACCACTTTTAAAAAAAGCTTCCTGTTCTAATTAAACAGCCCTTGTGTTTCAGCCCTTGTGTTGCTGTTTATCCCAAAAAATTGGGATAAACAGTCAAACGTTAGCGTAAAGAGCAAGGTATTCAGGAGCGGGGCAACCACTTAATGAAGGGAATAACTTTTGTTCGTTTGAGTGTTAATGTTGATCTTTGCTTTAAAAAAAAACTTGTTTTTTTATTTAATTTCTGATCGTTTTTCAAATAATGCCGGTAAATCTGGCTCACCCTCCATGCAAAATCACCCCCCCCCCTTCATGGAAATGTCCTCCAGGTCAAATACACACACCCGCCGTAAAATTCCCTCCGGACAGTTCCATCCTCACTGAAAATCCCCCCCCCCCCTCCCCCGTAAAATTTTTTGCGGACGATTCAGCCTGAAAAATCCTCTTTAGCCTACTTTCATTTGAAAAAGAGACTCAGTTCTAATCGTTTTCTCGATCACTCAGGAAATACCCCCTTCCGTGGAAATATTTTCCCGGAAATCCAACCACGCTGAAAATACCCCCGGATAATTCCCCCGGAACATCGCCGCATGGAAAATTGAGTTGGCAAAGAGAAAGTAAGACAAATAAAAAAAAAATATTTTATAGAAATTCTGTAAAATCCCCCAAGAACTGGAACTGGAATTTTCCAGGACAGGAAAATTCCCCCTATGGAAACTTACCCCAATGACAAATTCCCCTCCTAAAAATGTCTGTATACTTCCCAATAACAAATACTATGCGTCGACAATGGGCAAATTTCATACCTTGAATGCCTCTCCCCACGGACTATGGGGGGGGGGGTCATGCTACCCCTAAATATATAGTTATTGGATTTTTCGACTATGCTGAACAAAGTAACTATCTCAAAATTTTCATTGGATAACTTTGGGGAAAATGGCGTGGTAGGGGGGCTAGCTGCCCTTCAATCTTTTTCGTCACTTAAAAAAGTCACTAGAACTTTTAATTTCCGTTCGAATGTACCCTCTCCCAATCTTCTAGGACTGTTATTTCGATGCGATCACCCCAGGAAAAAAAAAATAAACACGCATCTTCTCCGGCAAAAAATGTAAAATTTCGCATTTTTGTAGTCAGGAGTTTGAAACTCATATAGTAGGATTCTTCGGTACGCTGAATCTGAGAGTGTGATTTCAATTAAGATTCCTTGGTTTTTAGGGGATGTTTCCCCCGTTTTCGAAAATCAGGCAAATTTTGTCAGACGCGTAACTTTTGATAAGTAACAATAAACCAGATGAATCTTATATATTTGGAATCAGCATTATAGGTTCATTCTACTGATGTATGTGATGATATCAAAATTTCGTTTTTTATAGTTTCGGTTACTGTTGAGCCGAGTCACTCCTTACTTACAGTTCAGTACCACGAACTGTTTGATTTTCCTAAATTGGCGCCACTAAATACCATCAACTTGGTATCTTTTTCGGGATCTTCCTCTAGACATATTTTATACTAAAGAAAAATATTGAGTGAATACAACACTGTTTATACAATATATAACGGCACTGCAAAATTATCATGCATTTATTTTACTCTTTAAATGCATTTGAATGTGACATCATTCATGTGAAAAAGGTTTTTTTCAAAATTGAGGCTCCGAAATTGAGGCTTCAAAATTGTCAGCTGAAGGGTGCATGCCCTGCACATGACCCACCAAAATGTTACCATGACCCACCGGTAGGGCATGGTAACATTTTGGTGGGGTATGTTACCATGTACCATCGTGGTAACGTTATCACCAATGTTACCACCATTTAACCATCATGGTAACACCGGTGGGGCATGTTACCATGGTAACATGTTACCATATCCCACCTGTGGGGCATGCGCCCCATGTTGGGATTCACGGCTCTAGATGTTCATTAAGCCCTATCCAATTATACAAATCCTCTATTTGGAGGAAAAGAGCTACAAATTCCCTTGGTATTACGGAGAAAGTGAAGTATTGCAGACTTGATTTGACCATAATAAATATTCCTCACCCTAGTGAGGGGGCCGTCAAAGCTACACGTACTGTCGCAAAACCGCCTATGTGCTACGAGGAATTTTAAATGTATTTTTTTATGCATCTTTCGTTTTCAAATGTTACTGATACCCAACTCTAACACCCAAGAACATCTGTTTTAAGAGTCCGAGTTCCACAGGCATAAATGTCTATAGGGATAATGAGTGACTTGAATAGCCTCACGTCAACCCTTGTTGATAAATTCTTATTCCTCCAGAGGGGCATCAGAGCTTTAAAAATGGAGTTAGGCGTCTCTTGATGTCTTTTGAGCGGTTAATGTCAGAGGTAAGTAAGCCACCAAGATAGCCAAATGCCTCAACCCACTTCAGGGTTATCAAGTTTCAAGCTGATCAGGGACAAAAAAAAAATCTTGGCCAATTTCTTACCTCTCTCCAAAAATAACTGTTTGATCAATTTGAAACAGAGAGCAACCCCTAATGGTTTTGAGATAGCCACACATAAAACGCGCCCCTCCCCCCTTTTCATTACAAATCCTATGTTTAAACAATTGACACTTTAATTATTTACAGGCCTTACCCCAGAGGCTGTGTGGCTTATGCAATGGGGCTTATGCAGTCACCGGTGGCGTATTTACTGGGTATTTCAACTGTTTTGAACACACTTGGAATACTTGGTAATAGAAGCTAGTCTGCGTTTGCATTTAACAAACATCCACTCCTAACCTGATCACAGGAAATTTATTCATCCTTTAGAGTTCGACCTCCTCGCTTAGCCTGACAAGTAAATTAAATAAAAAAAAACAAGTTTTTTCAACTGAAATTAAGGAGCAACATCACAACTTAAGACGAGCAGATATTATTAAGTATATGAGGGGGTTGCCCCCTCCTCAACACCTCGCTCTTCACGCTGGAATTTTTGGGCATTTTAAATAAAAGTTACTTATTGTTCTAATTAAACGACCTTTGTGTTTCAGGAGTCACTTTTAAAGAATCGGGACAAAATTTAAACTTTAGTGTAAAGAGTGAGCTATTGAGGAAGGGACAAACCTCCTCATATACGTAATAATTTCTGTTCGTTTTAAGTTTTAATGTTGCTCCTTGCTTTCAGTTGAAAAAAACTTGTCTTTTTTATTTAATTTCTGATTATTTTTCAAATAACGCCAGAATATCCAAGGAAATATCCCCTGGACGATTCAATCCTGGCGGAAATTTATCCCGGACAATTACCCCTAACATCTCCACGTGTAAAACTGAATCGGTAAAGAGTAAGCGATACATATAAAGAAATTCCGTATAGGAATTGTGGCAAATTCCCCCAGTGTGAAATTTCGCCTGAAAATTTCACTCCCTGGAAACGTCCCTCTCCATGGAAAATTCTCCCCTTGCAAAATCAGCCAGCAGAAAATTTGTCCTCCCTTCCCTGCCCAGAAATGTATGCATACTTCCTAATAACAAATACTATACGTAAACAACGGGCAATTTTTATAACTTAAAGCCTTTCCCCAGGAGCTGTGGGAGGGCATGTTATCTCCAAAGACATAGTTATTGGGTCTTTCAACTATGTTGAACAAAATAGCTATCTCGAAATTTTGATCGGACGATCTTGGAGAAAAAAGTGGTGTGGGGGGGTCTAGTTGCCCTCCAATGTTTTTAGTCACTTAAAAAGGGCACGAGAACTTTTGATTTCCGTTAGAATGAGCCCTCTCTCCACGTTCTAGGCCCACTAGGTCGATACGACCAACCCGGGGGAAAAAAACACGCATCCGTGATCTTTCTTCAGGCAAAAATTAAAAAAATCCACATTTTTGCAGATATGAGCTTTAAACCTCTACAGTAGGGTTTTTTGATACGCTGAATCTGGTGGTGTGATTTTTATTAAAATTATATGACTTCGAGGGGGTGTTTCCTCCTTTTTTCGAAAATTTGACAAAATTGTCTCTGGCTCGTAGCTTTTGATGGGTAAAACTAAAATTTATGAAACTTATATATGTGGAATCAGCATAATAAGCCAATTTTTCTAATATATCTATTGGTATCAAAATTTCTTTTTTTAGAGTTTCGGTTACTATTGAGCCATCAGGTTGGTGCCAAATTTGAATTTAAATACCGCACCACTAACAATTTTCAGTTAGCTCGCGGGAATAGAATGATTAACCAAATAAAATTGATACTAGTAATTAGTGGAAACGGTTCAATTAGGTGGAAAATTTAAGAATGGGACCTTAATAAAAAAAAAGATTTAAAGAGCATTTGAACTTCAGAACGAATTTTGTTGTTTTTGTTAGTAGAATTGCTACTTACTTTTGTTTTTCGTAAGACGAAAGAGACAGGCCTCATAATCTTAATTTTTTTAATTTACAGGTTAATCTTATTTTTATAATACAGGTTTAAAATGATTTTTAGGGCTTTACTGAAAACACAAAACTAACCCAAAAAAAAGATGTTGCCTTAGGAGCAGAAAATGCCATGGGTAGACTGCGGAAAATAAAAGACTGATTTATAAAGCTCTCATTCGTCTTTGGTTTGCCTCGGCAGAGTTGCCACCCCTAATGATTTATCACTAATTTTAGCGATTTTATGTTGCCTCAACAAAAAAATTCACTAAATCAGCACATAAATTACTAGATTATTGAAAAAATCACTAAATGAACCAAAAAATCACTAACATCTAGAGATACAATAATTTTTGTTCGTTTTAAGGGTCAACTTTACTTTATAGACAATAAAACCTTACAAAAAAAATCTTTGTGGAACTTAGGTGATGAAGCTAAAGAGGCGAAGAAGATTTTGTGTTAAAATAGGACCAGGGGCGGATCCAGGATTTTTTTTACGAGTGGGGCGCAAAATAGGTTGATCCGATAAACTTGCGTTACGAGCAAGTTTAATGAACGCAAATTTGAGTTAATTAAGTAAATTATACTACTTTAGACTACGCTAGGGGGGCGCGCGCCCTCCTTGCCCCCCCCCTAAATCCACCACTGAATAGGATTTTAAGAAAAGATTATAAATCCTACCCAGGGTTTGCCATCCAGTGAAAAAAATACTAGATTTTAGTAATTTTTTGGTTGATTTAGTGATTTTCTTCAATAATCTAGTGATTTATATACTGATCAAGTCCGTATCCACGAGAGGGGCGAGGGATTCTGAGCCTCCTCCCCCAAAATGTTTGTCTGAACAAATTTTTGATTCGCTTTTTTTTGTAACCAGCCCCCCAAAAAATTCTTTTTGTACCCCCCTCCTCCCCCCGAAAAAAAACTGGATACGGCCCTGGTGCTGATTTTTTTATGGAGAACTTGGTGCAAAGACGAACAAGGGTCATTATTGTAAAATTTCCAAAGTTTTGTAATCTGACCAAGCAGAATTTTCCTCTGATTTTCTTTATAAGGCCTGCTCCCATTTATGGACATCGGATGAAGTGTACATGGAAACTGCATCAAAACTAGATAAGATACTTTTTTTTGTTGTTCTTTGATTTTTTAACTTCTCAACAAGATCTATGGAATTTTTTATATAGGATTTCTTTGTGCTTAAAAGAGGCTTAAAAATGGTGGCTAAGAAGCCACCATTTTTGCTCACATGCTCACCATCACCTGCTACAATAGGAGGTAACGGAATATCTTTCTTATGGATTTTAGGCAGACCTTAAAACTTTGGGGCTGAATAACCTTTGGGGTAATTTTCTGTACATTTGAGGGGTAATTAGTCTACTGTCATTTAAATTTCTAGTGCTTTTCTCACCTGCTGTGTGTATTTGTCCGTGGGATAAATTTTTATGTCTTTGTAAGTATCTTTATCCACTAAAAGGGTGTTAACTTTTATTTCATAATCTGGAGAATTCATAATTACAGCTGTGTTTCCTTTGTCCGCTCTTGTAATCACTGTATTTTTGTCTTTTTTCAAGTTTCGGAGGATTTTAATTTCTTCCTTTAATTGGGTTGAAAGCGACAAGGATGGCCTATAATCAAGAATACTCTTTACAATTTCACCTCTGAGTAGGTTTGGATTTTCAAATTCACCATGATAGCTAAAAATAGCAGACTCCACGCCCGTAATAATTTCTGATGTATTTACGTGTGTTTGAGTCATTACAAATTTTGGTCCTTTTGAAAGAATACTTAGTTCCTTGGATGTAAAAACCTTAGAGGATAGATTTTCCAAAGGAGGGTCAGGACAAAATCTAGGAAGGAAAATCCGTGTTTGTTTAAAGTGTTGAAATTCCAGTTTTGAGAATTTTTCCGATAAACGAGTTTTTGCTAAATGGAATACGTGTCGGAAAGACCTATGTGAGATTTGTAAAGTTTGGTGAAAAGCCAGAATATAATTTGTAATTTACAGAAAAAATTCTTTTAAATGTTTTCATTGTTATAACTAAGAAAAATAAAATAAATTAAGATTTTAAGGGATAAATATCAGCATATGTATATTAAACTGACAAAGCACATTTTTTCAGCAAATTCATTTGAATTTTTTTCAGTAAAGTACAGATTATATTCTGGATTTTAGAAATCATATGGTTTAGAACCCTACTCAGATTAATTTCTGCTCGTTTTGCGATTGACTTATTTTAATTTCTGTTTGTTTTTGATTTCATTTATTTATTGATACTGATTTGTGGTGGTTGTATGCTTGATAGATTATTCAAATCTATTTTTGTTCATTTTTGGTTTAATGGAGTGCTTTACTTTTTTTTGAAAAACTTATTCAGTATCTAAATTGAAACTTTAAGTATCTTAGTATCTAATTTGAAACTTTGTTATCTTGTAATTTTAGCCTCTCGTTTGTAATGGGTGACTTCAAAAACAATGAAACATGAAATATGGTAAAAACAAAACACCATTTCTGAAATATATGCTTATCTTACTTTGAAGCTAAACTTATCCTTTGCAATATCAGTCTCCGATTTGTAATCAACAAGCATATATCCTTTTTTGAAAATTATGGTGGGACTGCAAGCCATCGCGAAATAAAACACTGTATACTAGGGCGCTTATGTTAATACTTAAGGAAATTCGATACCCTAAAGGACACGTCCATTATAGAATTTTTAGTATGTGTGGCCAAACTATTTAGAACTGACTGGTTGGTCTTGCTATAACTTGTAGAGCCTGTATGAGAGATTCCAATAAACGAAAAAAAAAAACTAAAAATCCACCTCTGCTTTTTCAAAATCTTATGAAAGCTATTTAACTTATCCCGTTTTTACCGGAGATAGAAATATTCAGTTATAATGAAACTTAGACGATTAGAAACTGAATTTTTATTTCGATTAAATGGAGCAGAATTTTCTTTTTAAACAGGAAAGGACAGTCCCTGAAAATGTTTTAACATACCTGCAGGGGAAATTTTAAAAATCAGCTCCAAGAAAATATCATTTGAGAAATTTGGAAGCTTTAAGAGTTCTCTGTGGTGCTGCCCGGTTTGGTAGAAAGCCTCGCTTACGCATGGGAGCTAAGATTACATTGTCTTTTCAGTCAAATTTCATAGTCAAACCACAGATTCTCAATAGCTCTCGGTAGTGGTTACTCTCCTGGGAGAATTCACTAACTGGCCCTATCTCTTTGAGACGTTCAGCTGACGCTGAGGCTCGCAAAATGATTTTAATTTATCGAATCCCTTTACCATATCTAAACTAAAATTTAGGACGCTTGTATTGCAGTTAGGCTATAACCTTCAATTTATAACAAGCGACTTCAACAAGTGACTTAGGATTCCTTAAATATTGTGGCTACTTTGATGAAGATCTACTTTGACTCGTAAAAGATCTACTTACCTTGATTGTATGTTGGACTTCAATATTGCATTATGGGCTTCAAGAGCTATGATCAAAAAACTCGGAAATCGGAACATAACGGTGTAAAAATACAAAACTGTATGCTTTCAGTTATGAGGCAAAAACGTCCCAGATCACGAATTAATCAAAGGTGGGAAGATATTACAAAAAATGTGCATAGTTATACGAAAATATTGAGCATTATAAGAGACTGGGCAAGCAATCTTAATTTGTTTTTCAGGGGGCGGGGGGTATGGAGAAGATTCTCTACCTACGTGCATGACTGTTTCAGACGTAATTGAGACGATTTACTGAGCATAGAAAATACTTCTGAAATACAATACTCAAAATGAATTATGATGTTTTATTCAGCACATTTTCATATTAAAACATCTTACATTTTCATTCACTCTTTAAATCACAGAAATTCGCATAACATGGACTATATACAAAAACATACTTGAATAATATAATCTCGAGTGGTGCATTCACTGCTGCTGTAAAACAGCCTTGATGCCCAATAAATATCGAATAACCCCTATGCTGATACATATTTATTTTTTTGGCCGCCTTCGTCAAGTTATACGGAAAAAAAAACATGTGACAGTAAAATCCACAAAACAAATGATAACTCGACATGGCTGTTTTTACACATATGTATATAGAAAAATAATTCATATCATTCAAGAACCTAACTAAAAGAAACCATCTCCAGATGGGTCGTTCAACCAGGGATAGTTGGGTGGACAGCGCATGCATGTGTGCATACGGAGCGTTTCCCCGGGTAGTTCCTTGCTAGTTAGACTGCAAGAATTTGGCACGCCACATTCAGAGATCGGAGTTGGGTTGCATTTCTCTTTCCAAGCGTCAAAATTTTTAGCTTCATTGACAGTTTGTGGGTTTTGCATCCATTGAATAACCTGCAAAAATGTAATCAAGCTATAAAGCAAGTTATGAAGCATAATACACTGAGCAAAGTCCTAAAATTAAGAGTAGTGGAAACGTAATGACAAATAGCGACTGTGATCGATACCAGTGTGGCTTTTCAACTAGGTTCTTTCAATAGCCGCTACAATTCTTGTTTCAGATAAAACGAAAACAAGTCCTTAAGTCCATTAATAATAATAAAATGTACATTGGACATAAATCAAATAACAAAAAAACACGTCTTTTCAACCCAAAGTAAGGAGCAACATTAGAACTTGAACCGAAAAGAAATTATTACTTATATGAGGGGGGTTGCCCCCTCCTCGACACCTCGCTCTTCACAGTAAAGTTTTTTAGTACTTTAAAAAAAAGGCTTCTTATCATTCTAATAAAACGACCTTTGTGTTTCACGAGTCGTTATTAAAAAATTGGGACAAATTCAAACTTCAGCCTGAGGAGTGAGGTGTTAAGGGGGGGGGGGGCCTCATACGTAATAATATATATTCGTTTTAAGTTTTAATGTTGCTTCTTCCTTAGAGTTGACAAAAAAATTTATTCAATTTCTGATCATTTTTTTTTTAATAATAAAGGGAGATCTGGAAAGTTCCCCCAGTGTAAAACTTCCATTTAAAAGTTCACCTCCCGAAAACTGCCCTCCCCAGGGAAAATGTTCCCCGTGGAAAACCCCCAGCAGAAAATTCACCCCCCCCCACCAACTGAAAAATTTATACACACTTCCCGATAAAAAAACACTGTAAGTACACGATGGGCAAATTTTATAACTTAAAGACCTTTCCCCAGGAGCTGTTGAGGGTCAAATTATCTCCAAAGGTATAGTTATTGGGCCTTCCAATTATGCTGGGCAAAATGGCTTTCTCAAGATTTGATCGGAAGATTTTTGGGGGAAAGGGAGTGTAGGAGGGGGCTAGTTGCCCTATAATATTTTTGGTCAATTAAAAACGGCACTAGAACTTTTGATTTCCGTTCGAATGAGCCCTCTTCCGATGTTCCTGGACCCTCGGTTCCGGTGTGCTTTACTTTCCACAGTTGAAGCGTTTCATGGCCAAATTAGGGGTGTATTATAAATTCCTGCGGTATCTGGGTCCCAGAATTTGGTGACTTTTTCAGTTCAGTAAAACTGGCCAGACGCATAGGACAAAGAGTGGGGAAAAGTAGAAGGAAGATGCATTGTTGGTGTGCACTAGTCATCTCGTGGAAAAATGTGGTTTGCTACTTCCTTATGAACTTAGTCACAACAAATTCTCTTACACTTATTTTAAAACATGATTTGTTCAATCAGCTTTAAAAAGCTAATTTAAAATAGAATGATAACAGGTTTTAACTATAAAATAGGAAACTGAACTGGGCAAGATAGGGTCGAGATTTATTATAATATCTACCTATATAGTTCCCTAATTTCTGTAAATCTCGACCAATCACTAATCATCATCTCTGAAAACACTCACGCGACGTTATACAATGGATATTTGAAGCTAAGCTTCTACTTACCGTTATTATGCAGCCAGCAGGTTTCATTAAATGATGTTGAATTTTATTGCAGTTTTAGTGAATCGACCCTATTTTTTCTCAAGACTGAGTGATCAAGTTTAAATTTTCCTGATTTTTATGGGTGTGGGGGGGGGGGCTATGGAGACTTAATTTTGAATAACGGGGAAATGAAATGAAAATTTTGTTTTCTTTGGTCCTTACAAAAGATCATAAGCTTCGGTGTTTTTGTTTTTTGTTTGAGCCTGTCGCCAAACAGGCCTTTTTGTTTAGGAAGAATTGTTTTCTTCCTGTACTCTTATAGCAACAAAACGGTTAAATTAAAGCATTACAATCAGTCCAAGACTACCCGAAAAACATGTTTGAATTATCATACAAAAAAGCTGACCTTGCAAGTAACGCCAAACGACCTTGCAAATATTAACGGAGTCTAACGAACTTTCACTTATGACAGGTTTGGCAAATCATACTGATTTTAAGTGTGGGTGTCTACAACAACAGAAAGGTTAGAACACATCGAACGCAAAATCTAGATTTCAAGGATATTTCTTAAATATGATAACTTTTCGATTTGTTGAAAGGCTGAGACGTAAAAATCAGAAACCTTTACCGTTCAATTTCCACTCGGGGTATTTTTATTATTATTTCAAAGATTGGAATAGTTATTATGCAAACAAAAGAAAATATTTTAATAAAATTGGGAGGGAAGGGGGAGGCTAATGAGCCGAATATGGCTCAAGACAACCTGCAAAAACCTTGCTTCTTTTTAAAATTGACTTTATTTGGCATCATAAGTCAACTATTCACAAGAAGTCACCCAAAAATAATAGTAAACATCATATTAGCCAAGCCTGTTTATTCAAAGGTTAATACACAAATGGCTAAGCCTATGGTCAAAATTTGTTTATCTATGAAAACTAATCTTTCACTCTATCTGAAACCTGACACCCATTGAAAAGTATAAAGTAAATGAAGAGAAAATTAAGAAAAAGTGTGTTTTTCACCTTACATATAAATATGTCTGTTTATTCCTGGTCGTTAATACCATAGAAAAGGCTTAACAGAAGTCAAAATTAGCATATATATGAGAAGCCAAGTTTTCATTACATCTAAATCGTAACCCCCATTGGAAACTATAAAGAACTTAAGAGAAAAGTAAGAAAATTTAACATTTTAGATGACAATTATGATTCAAGAGCTGAACGAAGAGACACAGTCTGGCAGTAGCGGTTCTAGGCCTGGGCAGGGAGAGGGGGGCAGCTGTCCCCGAGTTTCTTTTATTTTATATTTTTATACTTCTATGGTATACCTTGCCCCCCTCCCAGATTATGAATCCTTAAACCGAAACTGCAGTCTGAGATAGAGGATTAGTGGGAGTTGGCTGAAGCAAAGTAACCCAGACTGGGATGGAGGAATACAGATCGCCATTGATCATAAATGCTCACAACCACCACCGTAGACAAGAAATATATTTACCTGAGTCATGGTCACAAAATAGACGTCATTATATTTTTCGAGAAGCTCGTCTATCCAGAACAGGAAAGCATCGAAGAATTCAGGGTTGTTCTTCAACCAGGCAGCATGGAAGTAAAGACCAAGAGGGGCACGATTCTGTTGGTAGTGACGGTCGAAATTGTGGTTTAAAAAGGCGTAAAACTGTTCTCCAGAAAGAATATTGGAGCAAGAGTCAACCATGGCACAACCTGTAGGATGGATTTTTTTTTAGCAAAACTAGTCCCTGCGCTAGCCCACACACAGGAGTTTATTTCAGAAGAGGTAAGACCGTCTCAAACGCTCAATTCTATGAGTTGGGGAGAAATATGTAAATCTACTGAAAACAAGTAGAATTTGAGATTTCTGTGGATACTTACCTGTAATTAAGGTAAGTTCAAATAGAAGAACTAGATTAGCCCTTGTCAAATATCAGATATACAGAATATCGGGTGAAATCTAGGTTAAATTTTGTTTTTATGAACTAGTTACAATAACAAAGAAAAGAGTAATACTGTTTTAATTTCCTATTCAACACTTTCTTGAAACACAATTGTCATCGCTTTGACAATTGCGTTTAGCCCCCCCCCCCCAATTCCTGGATATAGATTCCTCTTGGCCATATTCCAAACTTTGTTGATTTTGTTCAAATTGAAATTATGAACCAACTGTTGTGACATAGAAGTAAAAAATGATAATAAAACCCGACAAAACCAGTAGTATATATATAGCCTATAGCCACATTTAGGCAGTGGGTTAGGGAGTTGGGGCAAAATAAAACCCGACAAAACCAGTAGTATATATATAGCCTATAGCCACATTTAGGCAGTGGGTTAGGGAGTTGGGGCAAAATTACCAGGGCAGCACCTATTATGTGTGGAAAGAACGTTGGAGGGAGAATTGAATGGTATTTGTTGTTGTAGCTAATCCAGAAATCTTTCACCAAGATTACCTCAAACACGAATGAATAAATATAACATAACAAATGACAAACACGAATGACATAACAAAACTCGAACATGTGAACAAAAAAAAAGTATTTGGTTTTCTCCATCTCCAAAGGAACAAGAGTAGCCAATAGGACAGGTGACAGGTGGTCAAATCCCTGGGCCAATTTTATGGCCTTATCGAGGATTTCTTTTTTTTTGGGGGGGGGAGGATTTACAAAAAACACGAAGTGCATCGAAAAACTGTTTATATAGATTTTCGTTACTTTTTACGAGACAGACAAAAATTTCAGGGAGGGGATTTCAAACCTGGTAGCCCCCCCTTCCTTGGATACAGCCTTGCCCATGCATCATAATGGGTCAGTATAAGATTATATTTTAAATAGAATTTGTTATGCATTTAATCCTTTTCTTATTTAATTCATATTTTAAACATTATTTATAGGAATTTTTTCTACTCAAAACACAATCTAAATAAGTAGGAATCTGCTATTAAACCGTTCCAGAAACTATTTCTTTACAATGAAGCCCACTTTCTGAAATAAAGTGCACTAGATGGTGCGTGCCAAGCGTGGCGCAAGTGAGCAGCACATACGGCGCTCTGATATGTTGACCATGTGTTAGAAAGTGGTCAATCCATCGGTTTTACACAGCACATCTTTGAGCGCAACAACTAGTTAATGGGTAATTACGAGTGTTTTATTTAATGATTGACGCTCAAAACATTCTTTAAACAAATGCACACCAACAATCCCTTCCATTCTTGCTATCCCTTTCCCACTCCCCGAGAGCTGGAGCATTCGTTCTCGAAGTACTGGGAAAAATCCAAACTTTACCGTGGTGGGGGGCTTAGGAGGGTCGTGGCGGAGCAGGAGTCAACCATGGCCCATTTATAGAATACTATATGTTTGTTTGAGTTTTAAGGAAGCTCTACTTTTATTTGAAAAAAAAAACTATTTTTTATCAGTTCTAATATCATACACAGGGCTATTCTAAATATGAGGAGGGAAATTCTTCAAGAAAAGGGATCATTTAATGTGTTTGCCTTTTAAAATGGAATAGAATTTTCTTAAATAGCTTTCCTGTGGCGTCATCACTTCAATTACTTAAAAGGGAGACTAGAATATAAAAAAAATCCTTTTAGTTACCATTTTCATGGTTTTTAAGGGGAATTCATCCAAAAAAAATTATAATCCCCGGACTCTCTTTGGAGCAAGGGTGGATCCAGGATTTTTTTAGGGGGGGGGATAGGTTGGTCCGATAAACGTTGCGTTAAGAGCAAGTTTAATTAACGCAAACTTGGGTTAGTTAAGTAAATTACACTACTTTAGACTACGTTAGGGGGGCGCACACCCATATCGCCCCCCCTGGATCCACCACTGCTTTGAAGGCTCACCGAAATTTGTAGTTAAAAAAGCTCTAGACCCGCCTACAGAAAGATCCTATGACCCTCGCCCCCTAATAGTTGATATACAATCACTGTAAATAATCTTATGAGGCCTCAAATGAATAAACTCAGTTAAATGAAGCTTAAAGACAATTATCTAACCCTGTTGGTTCAATATTTTCAACAGCAAGCTATGTTACTAAGAAAATACATGACAACTCACGAAAAAAAGACATCAACGAAACATAGGAAATAACTTTCCATTATTATGTATTAAGCCTTAAATCACCGTTAGAAAACAACTGCGCGTGAATACGATAGTATTTCACAGTATAAATGGATAGAGACATCACTGTTAAGCAACGAATATTCTACTTCTATTGGTAAATATTTATAGTATATATTAAAAATAATTCTAAGGTGCTAATGAAATAGCATAATGACTTTTGATACATAAATGCATAGGGATCAAATATTTATTATTTAATTATTTATTTTAATCAAAAATGGAGAAAGCCATAGACTTGTCTCGTATTATGTGAATATATTTTACTAATAAAATTGAAAAAACTACCTAAATACATTATTTGTCGATTCTGGAAACTAAGAGCTTTCTTGGGAAGCAGGGGGTTAGAGGCTTTTCCTAAGAGGTGGGGGAAGGGGGGTCAAAATAAATAAAAATGAGTGTTTACGTCAATTTTTCGATTTTTTGGGGGTGAGGGTTCTTTGGACTAAACTTGGATAGAAGATCCCCCCCCACCTTGCGCAGACAAGACCATAAACTTTTACGCTGATTTTCTATGTAGTTATCTGCTAATTTGTATTATGATGATACATGTATTTTACAAACCTGGGAGATCTTCATCAGATTCAGGATCATCTCTTCTGTCCAACTCGTTCATGACCATTTCCCAGACAGCATGGGATCTAGTTGGGCATTTCTGCAAATTTCCATGGCATCTGTGTGGCATACGGAAATACAAAGTATATGGCCAAAGAGGAGGGTTTTGAAGAGGAGCTGTGACAGTAGAGTCATAGAGGAAAGCTTGGTCTTCCATCATAGAAAATTGATTGTTGCCACCTACTCTCAAGTATGGAGCGCGCATGCCTACAACGCTGTTATCAGTTATATTGGCAAACTTGTCAATAATGAGACGGGCTCCGGCCATTTCCTTTGCCCAGTCATCAACAGATGCATTTGACCACAATGATTCGTCGTCATTATGACTAAAATAGAGGAAAAGCTTGAAATGTTTTGATTACAATAATTTTTAAGCTGTTGAAACACATTTCTCTACATAGAAACAACATCCAATATTGATGAAAACGTAACTACTTTTTCCCCATTTAATAAGAAAAGGAGAATTCCATTCAATACAGTCGTTAAGACTATTTAGCCAGGCATATACAAAAACTTTTTTCTAGGGAGGGGGGGAGACAATAAAAAACAGCTGATTTTATAATCTGAATGAGAAGGGCCAAGAAAATCAAGAAAAATTTGGATTTGAAGGAAACCCGAGACACACGCACCCCTCCACCTTCCTGCGTACGATCCTGCATTAGTGTATCGATATTTGAGCCATATGTCCAATGAACTTTATCAGCAGATGATAAATGATTGTTTTTAAACCTACTTAATCCAGAAAAATATAGGTGATAAGCAAAAATAAGTGACATCACATGTAACCACTTAATTAAATCATTTCAAAACAGAAAAAAAACATAAGACATTATATGCAGAGAACAAATAGGGACATTCATAGTGAAAAGTGGTTTACCGTCAGGATGCGTAAATAAGCAATTTTGAATTTGAGTAAACGTGATCATTGCTTTTATTCACCTAGTTGTTCATAACCGTTTCAGCTAGGACGAGGCCAGATCAGCATTTATTTTTATTAATTAAAAAAAAAAGTTTTTCAACAAAATAAGTTTTTCAAAGAAAAGTAAAGAACTCATTTAAACCAAAAATGAGCAAAATCAAATCAAACAATCTACCAAGCGTAAAACTACCACAGATCAGCATCAATAAATAAATGAAACCCAAAACGAAAAGAAATTACAATAAATATTAAAGTGCAACATAATTTGCACTTTACTGAAAAAAAAAACAATGAATTTGCATTGTCAGTTTAATACACATATACTGATAATTATTCCTTAAACTTGTAATAATATTTGATTTATTAATGCTATACAAGTGAAAACATTAAAACAATTTTTTTTTTCAGTAAAGTGCAAATTATGTTCTGGCATTGGGAAGGTATAGGAGTTTTGAACCCTACTTTTGTTAATTTCTACTCGTTTTTGGTTTGACTCGGTTATTTATTGTAATTTTTGTTCGTTTTGGGCTTCATTCATTTATTGATGCTGAATGAATTCTTTACTTTTCTTTGAAAAACTTATCGTGTGGTAAGTTTTTTTAATTAATTTATGTTTGTTTTATATTGACATAGTCTTTTCAGGGAAAAAGAAAGTAAGTTTAAATCTTTTCAGTTTTTCTTTAAGAATTTACAGTTTGGCCTGCTATTTGTACGATGGAGAACATTTTTCGATAATTTTTAACAACATACAACCTTTTAATAATCTGGACACAAATAGTAGTGTTTAATTTAGTTTTATACTTCCTCTAGTGTACTTGAAAAATAAAACTTGATACCAATCGCAAAAAAAAATCTATCTATGCTCTATGACAGCTTAGATACACTTAAATTCTTTTGATTTAGTTAAATTTTAAGAGCAGAAGTAGTAATAGAGGTAGCCCCGAACGTTAGAACATATTACTCTCAGTAGTCCTTGGGATACTGCTGCGATGTTTTATTGGCAATCAGCAAGCACACAGTACTTTTGATTTAATCTCAAGGCAACATTTAGTTTTTAAACATAATGGGCTAATTGCATAACTGTGTGTGTGTGGGGGGGGGGGGGGGTGACCCACGCAATAGCCCTAGAGATGCATTTACCAGACCGTTCAGCTATGCTGAACAAAATGGCTATCTTAAATTTTGATTGGAAGCGATTGGAAAATTATGACCTAAAGAGGAAGGCTGATTGCCCTCCAATCACTTTTGGCTCTTAAAAAGTGTACTAAAACTTTTAATTCCCAGTAAAATTAGTTCCTTTAAAATATCAATGATTTTACTTGCTATGAGAAAGCAGTGCTGCCTATGATATTGCTTATATACCCTATTAATACTTGCATGCGTGTAGTTTTTATCGTTTAATTGAAACTCCCCCTAAACATTTCAACTTAATGCCCTTAGCGTCATTAATTTCACTAACCGTGAAGTAGTATCAAAAGTAAACACATGGTGTCTTCTGGCTAGTTCAAAATCTGTCACAACTTACCTACCCTTAGCTTGTGTAGTAGCAATAGCTGCAGTAGCATTAGTAGTAGTATGCACAAAGCACAGTTGTTGTTTTCAACATCCCCTTCAACACACGATGAAATGTCTAATACCATCAACCAGTCCTGAATCATTGCTAATACGTCCTCTAGACAATCTATGTGTGCATAGTGTGTTTCGATTTATTTCAATACAGTTACAGTATTGCCCAAAATTTTCGCCTTAATACCCTTGGGTTTATTTGTAGTAGTAGTGGTAGCACCAGCAGTTATAGTAGTAGCAGTAGCAGTAGAGTTAATAGTAGTAGTCTTAGATTTAGCGACAGTGTTAGTACCAGTAGTAGCAGTAATAATAATAGTAGCAGTAGTTGTAGTTGTAGGAGTAGAAGCAGTAGTATTATGATACAAATTTTGTCTTTTGGTTAGTTCAACATCCCCCACAACAAGTGTTGTAATAGTAGTAGAACTAGTAAATGTTGCAGTAGTATTAGTAGTAGTGTGCAGATGTCCTTTTGGGCAGAAAGTCTTCCCCTTTGAGTATCCTCTGAGAGTTCCAACTTAATACCTAAATCAATTCTTAAGATACGCTATTTTGACAATCTAAACGCACATAGTGTCTTTTGTTAGTTCAAAATTGCCATCAATATTCTCTTAAATTTTACCTTCACAGACTTGGCCTTAATAGTACTATTAACTCAGTAGTTTCAGTGGTAGTAAAAGTAGTTGCAGTGTTAGTGTTGTATTAGTAGTAGCAGCAGTATTAATAGCGGTAGTAGCATGTACATATTGCCTTTTGGTCAGTTGAACATCGCTTTCATGATGCCCCGGAAGTCTCAACTTGACACGGTAAGCCATTCCAAAAATATTGTTGATGAGCACGCTTTTGATACCCTTTTCACCTTAATACTCTAAGCCTCACAAGTTGATGCTATTGAAGTAGTAGTTGGAGTAGTTTAGTAGCAGCAGTAGCATAAGGAAAAGTAGCAGTGGTATTAGTGTTAGTAGTGACTAGCATAAATTACCTTTTGGTCAATTGATCTTCTCATCTAAGTTTTCTCCAAAAGTTTCAACTAAACAACAAAATCAATTCTTTAGATACATCTTTTTTGCACTCTGAATGCGCATAGTGAGTTTTGATTTAGTTCAAATTCCCCCTCAATATTCTGTCCAATTTTCACATTCTTACTTGTAGCCTTAATTGTACTAGTATCATAGTAGTAGTGGGAACAATAGTAGCAGTAATAGTGTATAATTATAAGTAGTAACAGTGGTAGGAGCAGTATTAATAGCAGTAGTAACAGGTACATTTTGCCTTTTGGTCAACTGAACATCCCACTCATGATGCCCCTCAAGTGCATAATACACATAGTATGTTTAGATTTAGTTCAACTTTCCGCTCAACGTTTCCTCAGATATTTTTTGTCAATATCCTCAGCCTTAGTAGTAGCCTACTCACTACAGAAGTAATTGTTTTAGTGATAGCAGAGGTAGTAATAATAGAACTTGTGGTAGCAGTAAAAACAGCAGTAGTTGTAGTAGCGTGCAAACATTGCCTTTTGGTCAATTGATCATTTCCCTTATCATTTCCTGAAAATCCCAATCAATATACTAAGGCATTCCCGAGCTAGAACCTTTTGACAACCCATATACAAATAACGTGTTATGATTTAGTTCAACACTCTCCTTGACATTCCCTGAAAGACTCATACTTATGCCCTTCGTATTTTGGGAAAATAGGGGTTGTGACAACCCTGGAGGCATTGTTATATGTTCTTTGGATTATTTAAAACAAAATTGCTGTCACACATTTTCAATCAGATACATTTGGTGAAAAGACGAGTAGTTGGGGGGGGGGTCTTGTTGACCTCCGTTACTATTGAATCTTAAAAGGGAACCAGTACTTCCAATTTGAACCAAATGAGCCACCTCTAAAGTGTATACAACCATCCCTTCCATAAGAACCTTAAATGCCCCAAGGGCATAACCTACAACCCTCACCCTTAGGCTCTAGTAGTTTGTATCAACCTCAAAGGCCTTGTTATATGGTCTTTGGACTATTTTTAATAAAAGGACTATCTCAAATTATCTATTGAATGCATCCCAGGAATACAAGACGTGTTTGTGTGTTGTTTTTTTTTTTTTTTGGGGGGGGGGGGGTAGCTGCTCTCTGATCACTTTGACTCTTAAAAAGGGCACTAGAATTTTTGATTACCCCTCCAAAGCATATACAACCACCCTTTCTATACGAAAATTATTCGCCCCCAGGGCATAACTTACAACCCTTGCCCAGAGAGCTGTAGGGGGGGGGGGGGTGTCTTCTTTGCAGACATAATTTCCAGACCCTTTAACTACGATTAAACAAAATTATTATCCCCTAATTTTGATTGGAGGTGTTAAAGGAAATAGTGAGCGCGCAGAGGGGGGGGGGGCTGGCTGCTCTTAAATCACCTTAACTCTTAAAAAGGGCACTATAACTTCCAATTTCAAATAAAATGAGCCCCATATGAAGTTTATACTACCGCCCATTCCATAAAAACCTTATTTGCCCTCATGGCATAACTTACAACTTTATCCCTAGGGCACTGGGGGGTTGTGTCCACCCTAGAGGCCTTATGTTCTTTGGACTATTTTGAAAGTTACTATCTCATAATTTCAATCAGATGCTTTTGGTAATAAGAGGGGTTGACGAGGAGGAGGGGGGGCTAAATGCCCTCCATCACTTTTGACGCTTAAAAAGGAACTAGAACTTCCAATTTTCAATCAAATGGGCTTCTTCTAAATTAAAACAACCGCCTGTTCCATAAAAACCTTAAATGCCTCACAGCATAAATTACAACGATCGTCCCCTTGGCTCTTGTGTCTTATCAACCTCAAAAGCCATATTATATGATCTTTGGAATATTTTGAATAAAATAACTATCTCAAAATTTTTTATTCGACGTATTTTGGGAAAACACCACTTGTGGGGGGGGGGGGGTAGCTGCCCTCTGATCCCTTTGACAAATAAAAAGGGCACTAGAAATTAAGATTGCCAATCCAATGAGTCCCCTCTGAAGTATGTACATCGACATTCCCTGAAAGACTCATCCTAACGCCCTTCGTATTTTGGGAAAATGGGGGGTTGTGACAACCCTGAAGGCATTGTTATATGTTCTTTGGATTATTTTAAACAAAATTGCTGCCGCACAATTTCAATCAGATACACTTGGTGAAAAGATGGGTAGTTGGGGGGGGGGTCTAATTAACCTCCATCACTATTGACTCTTAAAAGGGAACTATAACTTCCAATTTCAACCAAATAAGCCGCCTCTAAAGTTTATACAACCATCCCTTCCATAAGACCCTTAACATAAGACTATTTCGAATAAAAGGGTGTATCCCATTTGAGCGCTTTCCCATTTGAGCGCCATGGCGCGCAAATGGGAATTTCCTATTTGCGCGCCGTATTTTAATTAGTTCAGTTGTGTCCCATTTGAGCGCCAGATAATATTTTGCGTTTCCTCTTCATGTTGAAAATCGCTCTTCTCTTATCCAAGTCCGAAATTGAACTGAACTGAGCTAACAATCTTGCACCCTCTTATAACATTTACTTCGAGCGCCCATTAATCCTAATTTACGATGCAAGGTCAGGTGACCTAATTGCGTAAGCGATTGCACAACCGTTTACCCACAAACTGCAATAGGATTTAGTGTGGGAGCATATTTTTTTACCCTCTTATAACAAGTATTTAATGATGCCAGGAACAATATTTCTGGTTAGTATTAATAAGTCAGTTTGACAATGAAGAGCTCCAAGAATAAACAACTGCTAGAACACGACGGTTTCGTCTACAGATTCGATAAGCCGATTTCTGGAGGAAGAAAGAAGAGCTGGAGATGCATGAAGAAGGGATGTCTCGGGCGGTTACACACTGATTCCAGCGACGGCTCACCAGTTTCAGTTGGTACGCACGACCACAGCGCTGATCCTCTGCAGACCCAGCAGTACAAATTCCGGTCAGACCTTCGAAGCGAGTCAGCCCGTACTACTCGTCCGATTCCCGCTATCTACGACGGCCAGGTCGCAAGTGCTGCTGCCAGTGGGCTGAGTGCATTGCCTCAGTTACCCTATAAGCACGTGAAGTCGTCCATGTACAGATCACGAAACAAGCTGATACCACCACTGCCCGCTGATACTATATCCGTACCGACGCCCTTGCCCCAGGCTTTCAGTGAGACGTCTGCAAACCAGAGATTCCTCCTCTTTCAGCTTCAAAATAACGCTGCGATTTGCTTTGCAACCGACGAGTCGTTAAGTCTGCTTGAACGAAGCCCGGAATGGTATATGGACGGCACCTTCGACTCAGCTCCTTCCCCATTCGGCCAGTTGTTCACCGTTCACGTTTTCTTCGGCGACAAGCAACTTCCCGCTGTCTTCGTGCTCATGGAGAGCAAGTCTGCGCAGCTTTACAACGACGTCTTCAGCGAGCTGATCCTACAGGCTGCGATGAAAGGAGTGACACTTCGCCCGACGACCGTCGTCTCTGATTTTGAGACCGGTCTGCTGACATCCGTGAAGCAAGTTTTTCCGGCCGCCAAGCACCGTGGGTGTTACTTCCACTTTTGCCAAGCAGTAATCAGAAACTTGGGGCGTCACTCAGTCCGTGAGCTGTACATGACCGATGCAGACTTCAACCTCTACGTTCGAAAGCTTCTGGCTCTGGCGTTCCTACCTCCAGCGATCGTCAGAATCAATTCTGGTCCAATCATTTCTCACATCGTTCGTACCTGGCCTTCGGCTCGTCCGTTTGTCACTTACTTCAGCCGTCAGTGGTTCGACCAATGTCCTCCTCATTTCTGGTCAGTCTACGGCATCCAGCGAAGGACAAACAACGACCTCGAATCATGGCACATGCGGTTTAACCGAAGAGTCGGTCGCTACCACCCGAACTTGTGGCAGTTTATCTCTTTCCTGAAGGAAGAACAAGCAGTCGTCGATTCTGCAAGGACACAGCTACTCCAGGGTCATGTCATCCATCGGACGAACAAGAAGTATGCAAGGCTGAACGAACGACTCGAAAAGCTGTCGACGGAGTACAGGGCTGGAACTCGAACAGCAGACGAGCTTCTCTTGGGTGTCGCACATAACATTTCGCCGGATGTGTGATATTAGCAGTTTTTGTTTGTATTTTTACCAATATATTAATTTGAATTATCCGTTTTTGGCACGATTTTTGGGTGATTTCGTTCCATTTCTAAACGATCGTTGTGAAATAACTCTAAAAAAAGAGCCGAATATTTCGACTTGACCAGCAAGCCTTCTTCAGCGGCAATCAGTTCTTACCCTATGAACGTGCGTAAAATCTTCACTTATATTCTTCACAAGCTTAACAAACGTTTAGCTTCTTAACTCTCAGTACAGAGTTATTTCACAACCATTGACCCAATAAAATCCTCAGTTTTCTTCGTTGTCTTCGTGGCAATAAATATTTCTACAGGTCAATGTGGCAGCAAACCACGCTTCATCCACCGCAAAATCACAATTTTGGGTTTGGCGCTCAAATGGTACTCCGTGGCGCTCAAATGGGAACAAAATTCCGTGGCGCTCAAATGGAACAAAATTCCGTGGCGCTCAAATGGGAAAGCGCTCAAATGGGAACACCCCGAATAAAATGACTGTCTCAAAACTTTTTATTCGACATATTTTGGGAAACACGACGTGTTGGGAGGGGGGGGGCTGCCCTCTGCTCACTTTGATAAATAAAAAGTGCACTAGAAATTCAGATTGCCAATCCAATGAGTCCCCTCTGAAGTATATACGACCACCCTTTCTATAAAAATCTTATATGCCCCCGGTGCATAACCTACAACCCTTAGCCTGACAGCTGTGGGGGCGGGGGTGTCTTCCTCAGACATAATTTCTGGACCCTTCAACTACAATGAACAAGATTACTATCTCCAAGTTTTGATGGGATGTCTTTGGAGAAATAATGAGGCTGACGGGGGGGGGGAACTGGTTACTCTCAAATAACTTTTGACTCTTAAAAAGGGCACTAAAGTTTTTAATTTCAAGCCTAATAAACCACAAATGAAGTTTGTACAACCACTCATCCCTTAAAATCCTTATATACCCCCAGGGAATGACTTACAGCCTTATCCCCTGGGCACTGGGAGTTGTGTCAACCCTAGAGGCACTGTTATATGTTCTTTGGACTATTTTGAGTAGAATAGCTATCTCATAATTTTGATCAGATTCATTTGGTGAATAGGGGTAGTCAGGGGGGGGGATAGCTGCCTCACATCATTTTTTACTCTTAAAAGGGAACTAGAACTTTAATTTTTAACCAAATAATCCTCCTCTAAAGTTTATACAACCATCACTTCAATAAAAACCTTAAATGCCCCCCGGGCATAACTTATAACTCTTACCCCCAGGCTCTAGGGGTTTGTTTCAACCCCAAAAGCCTTGTTATATGATATTTAGACTATTTTGAACAAAATAGTTATCTAAAAATTTCTATATAGATGCATTTCGGGACAATACGACGTGTGTGTGTGGGGGGGGGGGGAGTAGCTGCCATCCGATCACTTTGACTCTTAAAAAGGGCACTAGAGCTTCTTATTACAAGTCCAATGAGCCCCTCCAAAGTGTATATGACAACGCTCTCTATATAAACCTTATATGCCCCAAGGGCATAACTTACAACCCTTGTTCTGAGGGCTGGGGGGTTTGTCATCTTCAAAGACATAATTTCTGGACCTTTCAACTACGTTGAACAAAATGGCTATCTCAAAATTTTAATTGGAAGTGTTTAGGGAAATGATAGGCTTGGGGGGGGGGGGGTATTTTCCCTCCAATCCCTTTCGACTAATAAAAAGAGCACTAGTCCTTTCAATTTCCAATCGAAGGAGCCCTTTTTGAAGTTTCAACGACAACGCTTTCTATAAAAACTTAAATGCCCCAAGGGCATAACTTACAACCCCTGTCTTGAGGAATGTGCGGGAGGGGGGGTCATCTCCAAAGACATAATTTCCAGACTTTTCAACTATGTTGAACAAAATGACTACTTAAAAATTATGATCCCAAGTGCTTGGGGAAATGATGGGTATGGGGGGGGGGGGGGCATTCACCCTCCGACCACTTTCTACTCAAAACGGGCACTAGCACTCTCAATTTCCAATCGAATTAGCCCTTTTCGAAGTTTCTATGACAAAATTTTCTATAAAAAAAAATTATATGCCACCGGGGCTTTACTTACAACCTTTGCCCTGAGGGCTGTGAGAGGGTTGTCATCCACAAACATAATTTTCGGACCTTTCAAATACGTTGAACAAAATGGCTAGCTCAAAATTTTGATTGGATGTGTTTCGAGAAATGGTGGGCGTGGGAGGGGGGTTAGTTGCCCTCCAATCACTATTGACGATTAAAAAGGGCATTAACCCTTTCAATTTTCAATCGAAAGAGCCCTTTTTGAAGTTTCTGCGACAACTCCTTCGATACAAAATGCCTAGGTCTAAGACAAACAAACCAAAAAAAAACATTATGCAAACATCGTTCTTTACATAGGCAGCGCTATTGCGCTGCCTATGACTTCTCACAGATTATATCCGGGGAAGTTCGGATAAGTTTGACACAGGATCCTCTAAAACCCTTGATTAACTTAATACCCTCAAGAGGACCTAATCAAGAAAATCACCAAAAGCAAACCGACGTCTTAAAAACAATGGGACCTATCAATTTATACACAGGTAATAAAATAACAGCTCATGCCAATGAAGCAAGCAGTTTTAATTAATTAGGTACACACCCTTTGACAAGGATACTGGCACAACCTTGTGCTTTTGGACATGCTTGCGTACTAAGACCATTATAAAGTTAGACAAAGGATTTAACTATGAATGGTAATTAGCGTTACACTATGATTTTCCTATTGCTCAGGTTATTATAATTAAATAGTAATTAAAATTTTGCTGGGAGCAAAATTGAATCTTATAGTGTAAGATATTTAAAACGGAATCTGGGTTTTTATCAACGGCCAGTCATTATCTTGACACTTTTAAAGTTTATTTTCGAAATTTAGGTAATTGGGATTACAAAAAGGACACCTTTTGATTTTAGTGTTTTTTTTAACCGCCTGTTGTTCTTGCGTCGCAATTTTATGTAGTTTTTGCCTGAAACATTAAGAAATTTGCCCAACCGCGGGTACATTTCTGGTGGGTTTCAGACAGAAGAAATGATGAAACAATTACTCTAAAAAATTGCTATAAGAGAAAATGTAATTACATTAAATGAGAGAAAATAAGAGAAAATATAATATAAAACTATAACATAAAACTAAACTATAATATAAACTATAAAATCAAACTATAAGAGAAAATGTAATACTGACATGTAAATGCACAACGGGGCTTGAAAATCGTCTGGGACAATCAAATTATCCTTTTCTCTTTTTGATCCAAAAGACGATGAAGTTGAATCTTACAGATAAATTACCTTAATACTAAAGAGTAAAATTAACTTAATTTACGCTGTTTTCTCTTATAGACTTGTACACTATACTTCCGTTTTTGAATTTTAGGAATAGAACTTTTTACGCCACTTTTGGGCAAATTTGAAGACACAATCTGTTTTTTTTTTATCGCCGTAAGTTTCACTGAAATGATTGATTTTTTATGGGGGGGGGGGGGCTCAAATTCCAACCAGCAGAGTCTGAAAAACCATTACACATAATCTTTGAGCGCTGGGAGAAAACCTTGACAGCTTTAGCCTAAAAAAAAACACAATAGATAGCTTTTCTTAAACAATAACGTGTCTTCGAAAAAAATTTTAAATCGCAGATTTCACGAAATCAAACATTATTTTAGAAACTGTAGACTACAATGACATGCGGTAATTGCGTATAATCAAAATCAGCATAAAAAGTTACATTAGTGTCAGTTATGCTAACATATTAAGTTATGTTTTCTTTTCTAAATCTGGATCAGGTTTCGCAGGGATGGGGGCTCTGCTCTACGTTATGCGAGGATCGTCAACCCACAAACTATTTCTGAAGGCTTACTCTGTCGTTGTGTTCAAACAGATTGGGTTTTGCCCTCGCTAGATTTGTCACAAAATAGAATATCTAGCCTTGACTATTGTTGTGTTGTTTTATTTTTATTTGAATAAATTAAATTGAATTGACAGAGTATATTTTCTTTCTTGATTTCTTAACAGCATTTTCCGAGAAAGTATCACCAACAATATTTTTTTTGAAAATTGATTTCTAGTAGTAAGGAAGTCTTCTCACCAGCCCTAGGGATTCGCTTTGAAAAGCAGATAGTAAAGCTAGAAAAACAAGTTGGAAGTACTGGGAACCACAAATCGTCAATCGGTAATCGAATATCCTAATCGCTTTCCTTAAATTGACTGTATTGAAACACGGAACAAATAAATTACTGCTGTAGTTGGTCCGCCCATTTGACTATACAAATAGGGCTTTACTTAGGAGTTTTAAACCCCCTCTATAATCACTTTGAATATGTGCTTTAATTTGTTTTTTTATAACTGGCCCAGTGTCTTTGGCAAGACACTGGGTTCGGAAAAATAATTTTCATAATAAAACTTAAAAGTCGTTTTAAAATGAGATGATGTTTTGTACTTCAATTTCGGTGGGTATGACCAACTTATGGCTTCACAACCCTAAACCAAATTCATGCATTCTAAAAACTTACGTGATTGAATGTGCAGCAATTTCATGTCCAAGTCTGTGAATTGACTGAACTGCAGTATAATTAGTGTATTTGTGGGAAACAAAGAAAGTTCCCTTGACATCACAGCCATTAGGGTTTTTTCTCACTCCATCAAATAATTCCTGGTAGAGCTCAATATTGTTATTGTTAACAGCATCATCAAAACTGATAGTGATCATTTGTGGAACCTAAAAAGTAAGTAGGATTCTATAGTTCTGTTCTCGGGGGCTACACCAGTGGCATAATCTTGTCCAAATCTTTGGGGGGGGGGGAGGTAAGCTGGAGCCAATTTTCCCAAATCAAGTGAAAGTGAAAACTGAAAAATGAGCCATATAGTACCATAAAGCCAAAGATATACTAAAGAAAACTGACATGTTTCTGAGGAGGCTTGAGTTAAACAGGCTTATTTTAGATTGGACAAGATTTTTGAAAAAAAAAACTAAATTTCAGCAGGGGCCAAATTGGGGTCTAGGGGGGCAGTTGCCCCCCTTTTGCCCCATAGAAAATTGCCGGCCCTGGGTCAATATTTTTTTTTTTGGGGGGGGGGGGTATTTGACTATAACATTCTAAATTCCTTTGGCTAGATTTTGAATGTATTTTCAATGCTAAGACTTTCTACATATGAATTGTCGAGAAGCAAAATTGATTAGCTATTTATTTTTATTTTTAATGCTAGCACAAGAAACTTTGAATGACTAAATCTTGTTGGTTCATAAGTATATTAAAAAAAATGGATTAATACAAAAAAAAACTTGAATTTGGGGAATTAACTAAATTTCGGAAATGTTAATTTACATAAACTGGTGCTCAAAGTACTAATGTATATCCTGAAAACCCGAACACATTGAAAAATACTAAACAACCGGAATTGTTTCTTATTAAAATTATAACTTTAAAAAATAACAGAAATTAGAAATTTAAACTAAAACCGGCTACCTACCTTTTTTGAATTTTTTCCGTCATTTTTCATCAACTTAATAAAATTAGGTCATAATACCACTAAAATTATTATTCAAAATGCTGTGGAATCATATGCCGTACTATATCGTTTTAATGAGTGAAATTTTTTTACCATTAAAACCTTCTATGAACTCTTTGGAAAGTACCCCCTCCTCTCCTGAAGTATTTATATGGAGATATAAGTCGTTAGTAGAATTTAACAAATTGCTTTAGAATTGTTTGGCTAATTTAGTCTTCGGAAGTAGGAACTCTAACACCTTCTTATACCGTAACTTTGATACAACAGCTTTTTTTTACAATTATGGTTCACATAACGAATTCAAAAGTTATGTCGGACTTGCTTTCCTCTTTAGTTATTCAAAAACCCATTCCATAAAAAAATGCCCAACGAAGTTTCCAAAACTCATCATCTTTCCTTACAAACAGTTTCGAATACAGGACATAGTTCAAAAAGCGTGTCAAATCATGTTAAAAAAAAGAGTATAAATACCTGTTCTGGGTTAATGTCTCCAGGGATTGATGTGCCGTCTTCAGAACAGAAACAGTCGGGCAAGACGCATACGGTAGGATCGCAGGGAGGAGCACGGTTAGGATCACTATCCGAATCGCAAGAGTTTTCATCAGATCCATCGGCACAGTCTGGTGAACCATTGCAGAAGAGGTTTCTGTCGATACAGTCGCCACTGCCACAAGCAAGTGTACCCTCCTAAAATTAAAACCGGATAGGAAGCTACTTTACAATAGAATAAATAATGTAATGATATGGGGGTGAATTCATTCTCGAGAAAATTACAGACACCAAAAACATTAGAGAAAATTTATAAATTTCATTAGTCTGGAACTAACTGGTTTTTAAGCATCAAATTCGAACCCCACCCCGGCCTGGAAGAAATCTTTAGATGTTACTTAAACGTTTAGATAGAGTGAACGGGAATATTTTATATACATATAATACATATATACACATATAATACATATAACTAGAAAAATCTCGAACCAATAATGAATACAAAAAGTATAGACTGGAAAGAGAAGAACAAACAAGCATTAATCACGTGCACAAGCGTCAGGATAAAAAAAGAGACATTTGACGCGACTACGTCCACTTCAAGACAATTTGTAGCAATCTATGAGGTAACAGCATGGCCGTAACCAGGGATGAGGGACGGATTCCAGCCAGGTAAGATTTTAACTGAGGAGAAAATTCAAAACAAAGAAAAAAAAAACATACAGCCTTAAACGACCAAGACAAAACAAATAGCTAAGCTAAGTGATAGTAAAAGATACAAAGGACGAAATGCTTAAAGAAAGTTGCAGAATTGCAAAACAAAACCAAACGAACAAATCATTCATAGATAAAGTCAAACAGTTAATGGAACTCCTTCGATAGTTTGCCGTATGGTCATAGATTAGTCGGTGAATTGGGAATTCTAATAAGGTTAATATAAAGTTAAGGAAAATCGACTGGAAATTACAGTTAGGACTGTGTACTAACACATTTCGTCTTCATCGGATGCACCAACACATAGCTTTTGATTAGAGTTTACCTTAGAAAACATTGCCAAGTCGTGTAAATACGGTATGGCTTAGAGGCTAGGCCAAGAAGTTCAATCATAAGGGGTACATGGTCCTTAAACAAGTGTTGCATGGAGGTTGTTCTTAGCGGTTTTACCCTTTACAACTGACCATATGGTAAATACTGAGGTTCCTAGAATATTCGGGGCCCCGTCTTCCTGACATACATCAACGACAAAACTGAAAATATAGCTAACTCCCAACAGCACTTTACAGGCGACGAGACACAGTATATAACGATCAATAAATCCATTTAGAACGAAGACTCTACTAATATTTCCCTACCCCTTCAAAACATTTGGAGATTGGAAAATTTAATTTAATTCTAATTTTTGGTGGGCCAGACCCAACTACAATGAGGCGAAGGCCTCAAATATCCATTGCCTCCACACCCCAGACTGAGCTTGAAGGGTCATACCGCTGACCCCCAACCCAACCAAGGACTTAGGAATTGTTTTTACTACACCAAGATTTGACCATGCATCCCGAGGGACATAGGATTACATGTCCATTGTGCCATCCACTTAGCTTGGAGTGGCTCTAGATAAGGAAATAGTATGATCTTTAAATGGTCAACTTTACTAGAGTAATAACACAATTTATCAAGCCCAGTCACGAATACTGCAAAAAAAGGGTTTGTTAAGCCCGGCAGCTTCGCTAGGGGAGGGGGGGGGAGAGGCCGCCCGTCGAAGACTTCTGTGGATTCTTTCAAGCAGATTCGCCATACAAGACGAAAAAAAAATTGAGTCCCATTGAGGAAAAAAACGAAAAAATACATTGCCATTGAAAATGTTTTAAGACACTTCAATAATGTTTCAATAAAGTCTACCGCTAAGTCCTTTTCACTGCAAGGAAAAATAAAAATAATGGAACAACAGACTATGATAAGCGGGGGAACACCAAAACCACCAAAAAAATGAAAGGAGGTCCAATCTTAATGTAATGAAATAAAAAACCGTAGATAAAACAAATGCAACGCCAAAGTTTGAAGCTGAAACCACGATGGTTTTTTGTGGTTCTTGCTTTGTTTTGCTTCGCGTGCTTTTTTCATGCATTCTTTCTTTTTTCATGGTTTTGTTCCTTATGTCTGACCAGTATGGCCTTAGAATAAATACACACCCCAGTAGATTATATTTAGGAGGTGCTAGCAGCAAACAGTGTTAACCATTTGTGACAGATGTGCCAGACAGAGTCGTACACAGGAATTCGTTTCGGTAGCAGGGCTGCCTTGAAACTACCAAAAACATAAAACTAAAGGAAACATATAAGGACAACGTTCATTCATTCTAGTTATTGTCTCAGTACTCTAAAGCAATATATTAAGGATTACCTGTTGACAGACTGGCTCATCTGTGTTAAGAAGAGGCTTGACTTTCTTATCTTTTTCTTTCTTCAAACAGTTTCCTACTTGGTCCTTCCAATCGCAAGTCTGCTTTTCGATGTCAAAAGCAAGACCAGCAGGGCAACGAATAGCTTGCAATCCCTTTGGAAAAAACAAAAAAAAATTAAAATACCTATTCTGAAGACGAAAAAGCATTTTCTTCATAGAAAATTCTTCAAGCTATGATGTAGTCAATCCAATTGAGGCAATAAAAATTACCAGAAGACCTATAGAAAAGGGGGTGGGGATATTCCAAAGGACCGACCTAAAGCAAAATGAAAAATAGTGCTTAAAAATACACTTTTTAAACGTTTTGACCGCTGCCCTCCCTCATGAAAACTTATCATTTGCGCCTAAGATTGGACCTGCGTCCATGGCAATTCAGAAAATCTAGGGCGGGGTGGGGTAAATGTGATTTTTTCTCAATAAACTCAACCTAAGAAAAATTCTCCGCAGCACAAAACCACCAAAGAACGGAAAAGCTGCGCAATACCCCCCCTCAAATAGAGATAATATTGGCGTGAGTCATCCTTAAGAGATTGTACGATCAACCGCATCAAAGACAATTTTTTAAGAACACACACAAAGATGTCCGTAGTCACAAACTGTTTATGCACTATTGAAATCCCCCCCCCAACAAAAGTCCAGGATAGGACCATGGGTTGTACTACGAAATTATGTTAAGATGGTCCTGTCCTACCGTGTTCAGGAGTAAATAGGGGGAACAAACTCAGCAAGCGTCTCAACAGGTTCTGGATTTTTTTAAGTATCTCAACCGTTTTTGTTTTTTCAATTTTATTTTTATACAAAGCAATTAATCAAAACTATGGCAGAGCAAAGAAACTCAAGCGTTGATTGAAGCGGCAAAAATCTGTATTACAAGGTTGACTAAACTATCGTACCGTAATGACTGCTTATCAAGCATAACTGTACATCAGGAAATAGATAAAACCGCAATAATTTTCACGCCTGAAAACCTAACACAGAAATTAGTAAGGACCTCAGACCCAATCAAGCTGAACCAATGGCTAGGAATTCAAAAAATATTGCAACGTGGTGAAAAAAGCTTGAAACTGAAAAACAAGGTAAACTCAACTCCTGCCTTATGAAAACGCGTTTTACTCAATTAGCAATATTCCAAGTTTTCAGTATGACTATTCATTATTTTAGTCAATCCCAAAGTAAAATTCTTGGCTTACGCTCCGATCAAATCTGACGGTTTCGTAGGTTGACTCCCCCCCCCCCAAAAAAAAAAACACAAGAAATTATATACAAAGCTGATTCTCTGAGGTACGAAATGTCTAAAAAAGACCTTTCCCTTGGTGGTTTAAAACCTACCAGCATATAATGGAATGGCCTTCACCCAGCAGTTGGGTCCTAGGCAAGGCCTCGACTGTTATATTTCAAGTATAAGGATAGTTACAAGGTAATAGGAATCTTATCAGGAGTTTTGTGTTTATTCTCTCTATTATGTTGCATTCCCATGCAAGAACTAGTAATAGAGAAAAGGTGTAGTTTTTAGCCACCAGTTCGAGGTGGCTAAAACTATATCCCGAAGGAACACAAAATGAGAAAAGCACACATTATTAATTTATTGGCATTGATTCTCTGTCACCGTTATAGTTTAAAATGACCATTACACAGATGGAAGCTGCAGGGACGACAGTGGTCAAATATGGTTCCGAAACATGTGCGTTTCGGAAGACGATGATTTGTTTAACATTTTCCCCAAGGATTTGTGTACGGATAGTTTTGGTTACTCGTTTGATTAACCTGTTTCAAGCCGTAAGCTGTACAAAAAATTGGTTCTATCCCACTTTCTAGGGCTATAATGAGAAAAGTGATGAGATCGCTATGACATATTTGCGAATGAAGAAAACAGATTGCCAAAGATCGTCCTTTTCGGTCATTGAATAAAAAGAAAACTATTTTTTTTTAACTGAAAGTAAGGAACGACGTTACAACTTAAAACGAACAGAAATTATTCCGTATATGAAAGGGGCTGTCCGCTCCTCAACGCCATGCTCTTTACGCTAAAGTTTTTTTTTTTAATAAGAGTTGTGAGAAAGTCAAACTTTAGCGTAAAGAGTGAGGCGTTGAGGAGGGGACAGCCCCTTTCATATACGGAATAATTTGTGTTCGTTTTAAGTTTTAACGTCTTCCCTTACTTTCAGTTAAAAAAACTTGTTTTTTTTATATAATTTTTGAACGTTTTTGAACTAATGCAGGTTTTGATTATGACTCACCTTACATGAATAATTAAAACGAGATTTACATCTTAATTTTACTTTTTTTGGTTTAAAGGCTTTCCCGACACTTGTTTACTTTTATTTACGAACGTTTTTAATAGTAGTAGATATCCGTAACTTAAGAATTAACTTACGTAACGAATTTCTATATTTATATATTTTTAATACGTATACCAGGGGGCTCGCCCCCAAGTCAATAAATCGCTATTTAAGCTAAAGTTCGAATTTTGTTCCAATTCTTTAAAAATGACCCCTTAATCACAAAGGCCGTTATTTAGAATAAAAAGCTCTTATGAAAGTACTAAAAACTCTTTGGCTTAAAGAGCAAGGTATTGACTAGGGGGTGAACCCAATCATACACGCAATATTTTCTGTTCGTTTTAACTTTTGATGTTACTCCTTATTTTCAGTTGGAAAACTTGTTTTTTTTTATATTTAATTTCTGATCTTTTTTTTATATAATGCTGAGAAATCCGGCGCCCCCTTCATAGCAATGTCCCTTCCCCCATGAAAACTTCCTTCATAGAAAGATCCTCCCACATAACCCCCGACCCACCCACCCCCCTACTACCAGAAAAAATCCCCCCTGAAAACGTCTGTATACTTCCTAATAACCAATACTATATGTTAAAATTGGGTAAAGTTCTTAGCTTTCAGCCCTCCCCCCGGGGACTTTAGGGGATTAAGTCATCCTAAAGGACATAATTATCATATTTTCAACCATGCTGAACAAAATGGCTATCTCAAAATTTTGATCAGGTGACTTTGGGATAAAAATGAGCGTGGGAACGGGCCTAGTTACCCTCCATTTTTTTGGGTCACTTAAAAAAGGCACTAGAACTTTTAATTTCCGTTCCAATGAGTTTTCCCACTATACTATTGAATTTTGAATTGAATTTTGGACTGAAAGTGGAATTACGATTTTAGGATTCGTTCGTTAAATGCTGTTTTTATAACCGAGCGAAATTCAGGCTGGGATGTGCCTTGCAAGTTTGGCCGGATACGGAAGCACCCGTGGGGCACAGCCCTCACGTAAAGATAAGTCTTTTTCATTTTTGATCTTCATTTCTGATTTAAAATGGAAGATAATATTAATGCATTATTAACGCAAATTCAAGCAATTAATTTGAAGTTGGATATTATTGACCCGATGTCAAGGCAGGTCAATTCAATGACGTCGGATGTGGCTGAGTTTGGAAATAAATTTGAAAATGTTGCGTCGTTAGTCCAAAATATTCAAAGGGAATCGCAGTCGGTTCGCAGAGATGTGTCAAATGTACGGGAAGAAGTTGGATTAGCACTGAGAAAAATTCAGTATTCATAAACTGACACGAAGCGAGGAAACGTAGTGCTTTATAACTTTTCGCCGCAGCAAAGGGGGCGCTCACTTCTGGAAGATGTTGTCAGTGCTTTGAATGCGGGAATTCCGAATTTAAATCTCCGTCTTTTTGATGTGCGTGACGCTTTCAGACTTAAAAGTTCAATGAGGGTCCGTCCTGTAGTGATCAAATTTGCAAGTGTTGCCGGGCGGGACTATGTATTAAAATCAGGTTTTCTTTTGCGAAGGTTGGGATTATCAATTAGTCCTGATTACACGGAACGTGAGTTAATTGCCAGAAAAAAACTAAAAGAGACTTTAGAAGATACAAAGACTGAGGGTTTTGTTGATGTGAAATTACGAGGACTTAAGTTGTTCATCGGTAACCAGGTTTTCATGTATAATTACACAAGCGGCCTTGTTGAAGAACAAAAACGTAACACCGCTCATGACAGTGTAAACCCTCCTAGTAGAAACCAAGCTGAACCCCCTCCCCCCAGAATAGTTCACACTCGGCGCCACCGCCAGACATGGGCATGGTCGGTCGGGAAATCTATAGCAACATGTCGCCTGAAGACGACGGTAGCTTGGCATATCCGTCTAATGCTAGGACTAGATCTGAATCTTCGGCAACGGTTGTATCTTTTGGTTTTGTAACCACTAGAATGGGAAAAGAAGATCTTAATTTGGTGATATCTTTAACAAAAACCCCAGCTCCAGGGGGATCGCAGGCTATCCCAGCACTAAAGCAGCGTAATCCCGCGAAACGCTCGAATGCGGAAATTATTAGTCCTGATAACAACGAACCAATGAGGGTAAACCGCCCAAGACCCGCAGAGTATAGTGTCAGAGTAAACTCGGGTGATGATGACGCTAAGAGGGCGATAGTACCAAAAAAATTTTTCCGCCCAAGACAGCAAGAACCGACGATGGGAAATGAGGCGGTATAGGGAAATTTGGGCCATGGTGAAAATTCTCTATTAAATGTGTCACATTGGAACATACAAGGGTTCACGCAAAATAAGTTTAAGGACCTGGTTGAAGCTTGTAGTCCTCAAGTTATTTCTCTTGTAGAAACATGGTCTGGAGAAAATATTATAGTTAAGCGTTATAGTTGTTTTAGTGCAAATCGTAAAATGTCGAGAAATTGTCGTTATTATGGAGGTGTATCGTTGTTTGTTTCAGATGTTTTTTTGTCATCTAATGATGTGATCCGGCTAAAAAGTGAGTCTTGTAACTTAGTTTGGGTAAGAATTTCACGGAGGAAAAGAAGTCATGTGTTTTGTTCTGTGTATATCCCTCCAGAAAGTAGTTCTTTTTCAGAAGAGGATACATGGGAGATATTTCAAAGAGTTGCACATTTTTTTGACGAAGTTTCCTGCCGATGGCTTTTTTCTTTTAGGAGATTTCAATGCATACACTGGGGAGTTGCAAGAGCCATGGTTTTGCCAATTTGAAGACCATACCCACTCGGATTCTCGTCGTGATGGAATGGGTGATGAAGAAATGGATGAGATCCCTCCAAGGACTAGTAAGGACCATCACCGAAAAAATAGGTTGGGAAGTAAGCTTTTGGAAATTTGTGGTAAGGAAAATTTAATTATAGTTAACGGGAGGATCGGGGAGGATAAAGAGCGGGGAGAGTTTACTTGCTTTTTTGGGAAGTATCCAAGTGTAGTAGATTACATAGTTGTAAATAAGTCTCTTTGGCCGGATTGTGCTTGTTTAGGGGTGGTCCCGGTTTTGGGTTCTGATCACCTGCCGATAAGGTTGTCTTTGAAAGTGTTAAAAAAGAGGGCATTAAAGAGGTCATTGGGGGAGTTTTAGGAGCAAGGTATTAGAAGAAGGATTAGAAGTTAAAGATCTATTGAGGCTAGAATCAAAGGAAGAAGAGATGGTTATAGTTAAGCTGTTGGGAGATGAATTTCAGGCAGGACTAGAGAAGGGAGAAATATTGACAAATGAAGGACAAATAGAAGAGTTGTTAAAGGTATTAATTGATAGTTTTTATGAAGTAGGTGTTACTACAGCTCAGAAACAACCACGGAAGTTAAATGGTTTTTTTTTATGGTGAATGCGTATAGAAAAAATCAGAGTTGGTGCAAACATTGGAGCTACTGAGACACTGTTCATATGAGGATAGTGAATATCTTTATAATATGTATAAAAGCCAAAAAAAAGAATATAAGAAACTGTTAAAAGTGAAGAAGTATAAATTCAAAGAGGAAGAAGCAGAGAGAATGAAAAGAGAATTTAGGAATAGTAATAAGAATGAGTTCTGGATAATAATAAAAAAATCAGTTACAAGCGATTCTGACAAGACGAGTATCCCGCCGGCGGAAAGTTGGCCAAAATTCATCGAAAGCAAGATGACAGAAAGAGAGGAAACGGATAGCCTGAGTCGGTGGGTGGTCGGCGAAAACCTTGCGGAATTCCCTCTAAAGGAAAAAGATTACAAACTACTGCAGCCTTTCACAGGTGAGGAAATATGGAATTCGCTAAAGAAGATGACAGGGACCTCAGCACCAGGAGTTGATGGCATCCCAACAAGGCTCTGGAAGTGGTCTAGGGTATATTTGTTGCCTTTGTTAACAACGTTATTTTCAAGTATCCTTAGCAAGTTGGTTTGGCCTCAACAGTGGAATATTTCAACAGTTTTACCACTTTTTAAAAAGGGAGACCGAGCATTGCATAAGAACTATAGAGCGATTCATTTAGGAAATAGCCTTAGTAAATTATTTTGTAAAGTTTTAGTGGCTAGATTAGATAGTTGGCTTAAAGAATCAAATAAGTTAATAGAAATTCAGGCAGGGTTTCGAGAGGAATATAGTGGGGTCGATCAGATATTTATTTTGTATGGGCTTATTAGGAAGTAGATGAGGAAAAGGGATGGTAGGCTATACGCAGCTTTTTTGGACCTGCGAGGTGTGATCGATGAAGTTTCACGAGATTTTTTAATAGAAGGACTTATAAAGTTAGGGCTGCCTAGACGTTTTGTAGGATTGGTTGTTAAAATGTATTTGGTTGTTAGAATGGTATTTAAGGTAGGAAAGTCTTACTCTAGGGCAATTGTCAGTAGGTTAGGGGTTAAACAAGGTTGTACAATTTCACCTAGGTTGTTTTCCCTGTATCTTAATGATATGGAAGAATATATGGTAGGGCAGGGAGCCCCAACTCTAAATCTGTCTGCAATACAGGTGTTCGCTCTGTTATTTGCGGATGATATAGTATTGGTGGCTAAAGATGGGCCTGACCTTCAAAAACTGCTAGGAATGGTGTCCTCATACCTAGATGAGAAGCGTTTGGTCCTAAATGTCACAAAGTCAGTAGTTATGGTATTTCGACAACATGGAAATATAGAGGAAAGGTTTAGTGTAGGAGAAGAAGTGCTTAAAGTAGTTAAAGATTTTGTTTATTTAGGATGCAAGTTTACTTCAAATGGTAGGTGGAAAGGGCAAATTGATTATGTAGCTAGTAAAGGTCTTAGGGCTATATGGCTAGTTTTAAAGAGTAGTGTTTTGAAAGTAGGCCTGACAGACCTTAGGCTTCAAAAAAGGATATTCCAGACTAAGCTAGCTTCCGTAATGTCTTTTGCAGCAGAGGTGTGGGGTATGGAGAAGGCTGATAAGGTAGACAGGTTAAAGTTGATGTATTTTAAGCGGTTAATGGGGGTTAGTGATAAGTTTAATCATGTAGTATTAAAAGGTGATTTAGGTTTGTTATCATTAAGGGTGGGAAGGTTAGTGCGGATAGTAAATTATTGGGGAAGGATTATAAATCTGCCTAGTAGGAGGCTAGTAAAGAATGCATATGAGGAGATGCTAGTAGATGGCAGAAAAAGTTCTTGGCCAAACCGGGTTAAAGAGACTATTGATAGATGTGGTTTTAGTGAGTATTGGAATGAGGGGAAGGGGCTAGGTGTGGAAGTGGGGCTAGTTGCAAATAAAGTAAAGGATAGACTAATAGAGCAGGAAATTCAAAGGTGGCAGGATCAGAAATCATCCTCGGCGTCCCTGGGGCTGTATGGGCTGGCAAAAGAGGTTTGGGGGGAGGAAGTTTACTTTAAAGCGGGGATGAGTAGTGAGGATTTAAGATGGGTAATTTCGGTTCATGGTAATTTTTTGGGTATTGGAGAAAGGAGGAAATATATTGGGAATTATAGGATTAAAAATGGTCCTTACCAGTGTCCTATGTGTGGAGAGGAGGAAGATCTTATCCATTTTATGGGTACATGCCAGGAGTTAAGAAATTTGAGGGGGGAAGTGTTTTCAACAGATTTTGGAGGGGTGGATTGGCTTGAAAAATTTTTTAAAAGTAGAAATTTTGATGATTTTATAAGGTTGGGTAAATTTGTTAGAGTGGGTATGGCACATAGAGAAACTTTTTTGATGAATTGTGAGTAATTTATTGTGTGTTTTTTTTTTGTATTTATTTTTGTTTTGTTATTTTGCCATGGCCCGAAAAGGCTTTTGTTGCAATAAATATCTCTCTATCTATCTATATATCTATTCTAGGACCACTGGGTCGATACAATTACCCCAGGAAAAAAAAAAAAACACGCATCCGTGATCTTTCTTCTGGCAAAAAATACAAAATTCCACATTTTTGTAGATACGAGCTTGAAACCTCTACAGTAGGGTTCTCTAATATGCTGAATTTGATGGTGTGATTTTCATTAAGGTTCTATAACTTTTAGGGGGTCTTTCCCCCTTTTTTCTAAAATCAGCCAAATTTTATCAGGCGCGTGACTTTTGATGGGTAGGACTAGACTTGATGAAACTTATATATTTGAAATTAGCAATGAAATCTGATTCTTTTGATGTATCTATTGGTATCAAAAACCCGTTTTCTAGAGTTTCGGTTACCATTGAGCCGGGTCGCTCCTTACTTACAGTTCGTTACCACGAACTGTTTGATTCATCTAGGGACAAACGAAAAGCAGTTTGTCCCCGAATGTTATGGGAAGAGTTCGTAAGAAAGTATTTAAAGCAAATTGGAACTTCTTATGAAGGGATAAAGAGGAAAGCTTTGAATAGATCGAGCTGAAAGAGGTGCTGCTGCGTTGGCCCCAGGCGGCTTGGTGCTCCTGTGACTTGTTAGTAGTATTACATAGATTAAACTGAAAATACTAAATTAAATAAGTGATTGAAAGTTACCTCTAAAAAATGAACACGACTTCTTGTTTAATTAGCTGCCTTTTACAAACATTATTCGCAATATCTTGCAAAATCTTGTCAGATTTTCAAAAACTTATCTTATGTCAATAACAGAACAGATAGCAGAGTTGAAGCTTCCGGCTTGAATTCATGTACTGTTTAATCTTAACAACTATATCTAATTTTGTATATGACAAAGGCAAGGTTAATTAGAAACACTTGAACATTAAATAAGCCACCCAGGAAACAGCTCGGTTGATTAATATTGTAACGTTCATAACAAAATTCCCCGAAATAAAGATCAAATCAGTACCCATGCATTTTTGTCATGAATAAGGGGGACTCGACTTGAAAAAAATAGGTGAATTATTTGGAAATTTAACATACAAAGCTTTAGTAAGAAATCCGTGGCAACAATTAGGGGCACAAAGGGGAGGGGGGCTGGCTGTCCCCCTTCCTAGATTCCCCCCCCCCACCTAGAGCTTGCAAAGTTCTTTTTTGAGGGTATTTTTATAAAAAAATGTCATTTTCGTATTTTACATTGAAAAACTGAAGAAATTTTACCTCCACCCATAGACAGTAAAAAATCCGTTTTCCCTATCTCCCCAAACTTTTGCAAATTGATGCAATAAATTTTTTTATATTTCGTCAGCATTTGGGTTCTCACAAAATCTACGCCATCCCTGCAAATGTTGTGCTTTCTCTAAAATAAACATCAGTGTGAGGACCACTGGTTTAAAATGATCCCACAGGAGATAAGAGGTATACTTACTGAGGTAGTACACTGAATGACGTCACGACAGTTATCTCCATCACCGCCTACTAGTCTGAACCACTCCCCTGCTCCTTTGCCTCGACAAAGCTCCCTCTCGACAGCTTCTTCGTCAGCAATTTCATTTTGTCTTGGTGCTGGTGTATCTGAAAATATAACCTATTGAAGTATTTGTACGAAATGCTTCTTAGGATCATAGGAGGCCTTGGTTATCAAGAGTCAGCAACCCTATCAATAACAATGCAAAAGGCGTTGCTTTTCTTGCGGTCATCCTATTCATCAATTTTTACTTCATCATTGGAAATTAGGGAATATATAATAATTGCCATCTGAGAATTGGTAATTATTGATGGCTTCCTCCATCTGAGAAGATGGAGGAAGATGGCTTCCTCCTCAGGTGATCTGTCTTCAAGTGCCCAAAACCATCGAATATCCCATTCGGCTCGAGACCAAAAGGGACTAACGTGGCTTTGAAGATCAGAATTAAAACGGGGAAGTGACATTAAGGTCAAGTAATGTTTATTGTATAACTAGTAACTCATCAGAGCACAAAGCTGCAGGAGGCCAACACAGTACAAAGCCGTGTCCAAAAAGGAAAGACTTTTTTGAAACTATAATAAAAATGGATTTGTTGGTGCAAATAAGTGGTGGTAAGACAGTCAGGGTTGACATGTATTAAGGGAAGATAGACAAAAATTTATACATTTCCGTGAACGATGGCATGTCACGTTCGTGCTTAATGGGAGGGAACAGAGAACAATCCCAATTAATAGAAATATAAGGAAACGATGCGCAAAAATAATAAAAAGCGGAAATAAAAGATAACAAATGTATGTAATAATAACCATAGCTTGTGTTGGAAAGTTGAATAAGAAACATTGGAAAACAAAAATACACTACACATACTTCCCTGTTAACACAAACAGGACCCATTACACGAGAAAACTGCAGACACCGATACACGGCAGGCGAAAAGGGCCCAAATCATGATCCCTCCCTCCCAATCTCAGACAGCTAACCCTGACTATTGGAATTTCTCTTATTATCAAATCGTCCGGTACTTATCGGTTAGCATTAATACAAGCAACAATAACCGCATAGGCCCTATAGAATCTTAAAAATACTATTGAAAAACAGGTTTCCTCTGCCTAGTGAGGCATTGCTCACTCCGTCAAAAAGTTTAAACTTTAATTTTTTGGAGTTGAAGGGGCAAAAAAACGTACCTAGGTTAGGTTACGTATTTAATATATGCTATGCTTTACCCCCCCCCCCCTAATGTGCAAATATATAGCCCGAATTTGTTTATAAACTATTATGTCGGTACTTATTTAGTATCCAGTAAACACGCGAGACAGACCGCATCGGAATCTCAAAGATGCTATATGAAAACAGGTTTTCACTGCCTAGTGAGGTATTGATCACTCCCTGACAAAGATTTAAACTTCAGTTTTTGGGGATCGAAGGGGCGAAAAAAGGTACCTAGGTTAGGTTAAGTATTTAATATATGCTATGCTTTACCCCCCCCCCTCCTAATGTGCAAATATATAGCCCAAATTTGTTTCTACACTATTATATTTTTATCATACTTTGTTTTATTTCATTAGCATTAACGAAACGTCACTTCTATTGTGTTGGCCGGCTACTAAACATGTATCAAATGGCATTAAGATAAGTCTGTATAATTCAAGTATCTAGAGAGACACGTCAGTTTTCTTAGTAAAGCTTTGCCTTTATGGTAATATATGAGTCATTTTTCAGTTTTGACTGTCACTTTCACTTGATTTGGGAAAATTGGCTCCAACTATACCCCCCACCCAGGATTTTAACGAAATTACGCCACTGTTTGGAGGTCCAGGATCTCCTTTTCATACTAGTGAATACGTGTTATTTTTCAGCCCTAAAACTCGTTAATGACAAAGTTTAACATCTTCTAGTTGCTCTACCGGCTGTTATTTTCGAGCTGTAATATAAAATACACATAACTTTGGTGTTGGATATCTGTTTTTGGAAATTGAGCTTATTTGCGATGACAATGAGCTTCTGTAAATCCCAAACATTGGGTTTCTGGCTTTCTGTGCAACTGCTACGATAAGACAACCGTTTTCCATTCTGACAAACGACGAGGCCTAAATATTATGTTATGTACATTATATGAAAAAAAAACCTAAATATTAAAAACTAAAAAAAAGCCTAAATATTTTATAGAAAATTTTATAAGAAATGCCTAAATATTAGGCTTGTCTTCTTCTTGTTTCGATTATTACGGAGACTCTTTCACAAGACTTTATCACAAGGATCGAATTTCGGGTCATGTAGCAGTTTATTTGGCTTTTTCAACCATTTTCAGCATTTTTCCATTCGATACAAACCGTAGGAAGGAGTCAAAGGTGATAAAATTACGACTTGAAACTTTATGACCCATGCCGTATGCAGGGGGAGGAGTTACTAGGTTTGATTCCCCCCCCCCCCAAAAAAAAAAATTAGAACTCGTAAGAACGTGACAATAATGCATATAAACAAATTTTGATGCATTTTTGAAATGTTGAGTGTAAAACACCATCTGAAAAAAATTACCCCCCAGTGCGTATCCTGGATACATCCTTGTTCATGAGATTCGTATTCAGTTTTTTCTCCCGCAGGTAATTTTCGACGAGATTCAAAAGAGTGTATATCATTATATGTTATTGCCAATAATAAAATATAATCTGCAAATTGTAGCAGCTACAAATTGAGGTTTCTTAATCAAGAGATCTCTACCGGAAATTCATTAAAATAATGAATAAACATGGCAAATAATTTGGGTAAAGGCCCAATTTCACACATCCGTGCCCTATACCCTTTTTCAAAGAAAAAAGAAAGAAAGTGATAATCTCTTTCTAATTACTTTCACACAAAAGCTTTCAATAAGTGAGTGCTTCGATAATAAAACTTGTACATGAAGGATTGGTCGGCCAAGAAAAAAGATTAAATAACACAACAAAATCACCAGCAAAAGTCACATATAAATTTCCTTTTCCCTGTCGATATTCTTATAAAATGGGACAAAAAGTGGAGACTCTCAGTCCGTTGACCACTCCCTTTTTAAAATTATGAGGTTAAATAATGATACGAATTTCATGATTGTCAGAACCTAGTAGAGATGGTTCTAAGATTCAAAATATATATCACACAGGATAAAACCTACGCCTGTTTCGTCACTAGAACCTGGTAAAGAACGAACCACAGAGAATCAGGCAGATGAGTCACTCAAATATGACGTCATACTTCAAAGAAGCAGCTTTGCAAAATCTCGGTTAAAATATTAATGTGTTACATCATTATGTGAAGATTCAGTTTTTCATAAAAAAAAATTGCATTAAACTTTAATATTACCTTTTGTACCTTACGAAAGGTACTAGATACAGCAATTGCCTTTCAATTGAGCCCTTAAGCATCTCTCTAGGATGTTTCAGCACCCCACTAGCGGTGAAAGAAAAAAAAGACATCACTGCTTCCCATGCACTGCTTACACTGCATACATCACTGCTTCCCTTGCGAAAAAGTTACTTTCCTTGTTGCTTCAAAATGGGGGACTATAAGGTTTATACGGCTATAGTGACTTCAACAGTGCAATTTTCATTTCGATCTGACAGATTTGTGTGGGGTTTCAGGATATTTTTCAAAATTCCCATAAATTTCTTCTTGTAATGAACTTTTATCATTCAGATTTATCGAAATAGTAGCTACCATTCCTGAATCAACTTCAAATGGCAATTCTCCGGACGAGTTTTTTTTTCAAACCGTGTTTTAAATTTTCGGTTACTATGGGGCTCGTTCTTTACTAGCTTGTGGCAAACACCCCAACCATGAAAAAGGTAAAAAAAACTGATTGTGAATCTTTTGAACATATTCATAGAAATGTCATCAAGCCCAGGAGCTGAATCGCCTTGTATATGGTGAAGTAGCTGCTATCCATGAAATCTTGTTGTTTAAAATACTCGGGCCAAGGTTTTGGGGGCATTTTATCATTCTTCAGAAGTCCCCAACTGGTGTTTTCTCTAAAGCACCTTAGAGGTGTGACTTTTTTCGGTCTATTACAAATTTGCTTTATTTTTTTTGATTAGTTGTTTGTGTATTTTCGCGCATTAAACGTTATATTTTCAATGCGACAATTTTTGATCCGTTTTCTAGCGCATTCTGCAATAATTCATTTAGATGTTGTTAATCAAGGCTCGTTAAAGATATGATTCACTTGGAACCACTCCAGAAAGTCCAGAACGGGGCCAGTCGAGCAGGCTGTAGCACCGTTAAAAACTGAATGCTACCATTAAAGGCAAGATTGAAATGTAATGTCATTGACTTTCTGCTACATGTGCATCCACTCATCTCTCCTTCTCAGCAGCTTTCTCTTTGTTGGAATCAAGACATCGTTCAGGCGATAATTCAAACGAGCTAACACTTATAGATAGGAGTGCTTGAAAACAGCTTTGATTAGCACTACTGGTCACTATCAGGAGCCATGAACGGGGAGGACGGCATACGGATATGTATGTGATTTTTCCTCTTTATTTTGGCTGACGAGTATTTAAGGAGGATGAGAGGAGAATGTCAAAAGGAAGCCAAGAATGTCAAGAGGAAGAATGTCAAAATTATAACTTGAAGATTGCCTTTCGAATCAGATGCAGAATTGAAAAAAATACATCAACTTTTAGTGGGACGTCAGATGAGTCGGAAATAGAGAAAAGGGCCCATAATTAAGCGTGTATCTTTATGGAGACCATACCAGTAATAACTCTGAAGCCCCCCCCCCAGCTTATTACGCTAGTTGGCAACCATTTTTGTGATAATATGAGGTTGAGGCTAAAATCCCCAAAGGAAGTTTATAGATCAAAATTAAAAATTTGCGCCGATATTTCATTGGATAAATTTTGCTACTAGGAGATGCTCCGACCCTATCACCTCTGTGCAGTTGAGCGCATGAAGGTGATCTATTATTTTGTACTCAAAATATTTCTATAATGAAGGTTGAGCTGCTCCCCACGTTGGATACATATTCACACAATATTCCTTTAAATGAAGAAACATTCTCCCTTCCATGTTAACCTGGAGCAGGGCCGTATTCAGGATTTTTTCGGGGGGGGGGGCTTTACAAGAAACTTAAAACGCATCAAAAATTAGTTTATGTTCATTTTTGTTACGTTTTTACAAGTCGGACAAAAAATTCGGGAGGGGGTTCAAAACCCCTAGCCCCCCTCCCCCTAGGTACGGCTTTGACCTGGAGGACCTCGTACGGAAAGTTGGAAGTTTTAGGCTTTCAAAATTTAATTTTTTTTATGATTCTGCCACTCTTCTCCTTAAATAATCCACTGACCTCTACCTCCCTCAATTGTTTGCGCGAAACAATGTAATAATTTAAATACACTCAGTCAAATGAAGACAACAAATTATGGTGTATAATTACCATTCATTTAGAATAGATGGACATACGTTTGACGACGAGTGTGCAATGGTCCCTTAAGCTTGGAGGTAACCGATAACAGATTCGCAAAATTGTTTATTTAAAAGAATTTTTGACCTTTTCAGGTAAAAAATTACTTTTATGTGCCATAACACAGTAGAAATTGGCACTTTTTTGTGATTTGACGTTTTTCTTCCAGAAGTATGGCGCAAAAACTTGAGATTTGGTGTCACCTTATCAACAAATTTTTGTGCCTTTGACATGTTTTTTTTCTTTTCAAGTCGCTCAATTTTACCTTGGACATAGATAAAACGTAACGAGACACGCAGATAAAACGTTTTATTTCTCCTTTTTATTAATTCAACGTTATCTTAGTAACAGACACTAATTTACCAAGTCCAAGTTTTTAAAAGCAAACATGTCTCTTATTTTTTTATTATCATCATTATTATTGACTCAATGTCAAAAATGAGTCAAGAGTTAAATGTTTAGGATGACTTTTTTTTAATTAATCAAACGTTAATAGCACTCGCTGAATATCAACGCCTTTTTGACGCTATAATACCTTGGAAACCCCGCTGCACTATTAGTACACCATCGCGTCTATAAATAGAAAAGAAAAAAACACCCTGTCTTTAACCATACTAGCACGCAGCCTTCTGTTACATTTGGGAACACGGGTAATTATCTAAAAAGGGATTTAAATGCTGAAAATTGACTTACCTTCTTGAGGTCTTCTATTTGCGTTGTTATTGGTTCTCTGGGCAGTCACAGCGACCGCTGGAAAAAGAAACAAACATGAAATTTCCTTCTTAATATGAATCTTAAACCGAAACTAATGTAGTACACACTAAATCAAGTTTTTACTTATTAGAGTTTTCCAGCATCAAAATAACGAACGTTAAAAATAAAATTACTCAAAACGTCTTTTAAAGTCCGACTTTCATAACTCAGGAAGTCCTAACTATTCTTCATCATTATCAAGTAGCACGAGCCTTTTTCACATCAAGAAGCATTTACCAACAGAACATAAAAAAACAACTAGCTTAAACACAACATTTAAAAAATAAACAAAAAACACAAACGCTATACAAAACAAGAAGAAAAACGAAAGGAAAACTCATATTTAAACAAAATCCAATATGGTGAAGCACAACGTCTTGCGCTGTGCTTTATTGTTTGTGCATAGGTGCCTTATGATATTGAACTATGTTTAAATGACCTAATTTCAGAAGTTGGACGTACAATAGTATACGTATGGCCAAAGCCGTTCAAAGGGGGGGGGCATGGGCAAGCTACCCCAGGCGCTAAGGCTGGGGGGTTGCCCACTCTGATCAAATCTTTCACTTTGATTCGGCTTTTTCTGTTTATGTTAGAGTCGGGAGGGGCGCTGTAATTAATTTGTCCCCGGGTGCCATCAACCCTAGGAACGACTCTGCGTATAGCGGACATCTTGCTATTTGTTTTGTCGTTTGTGCTTTGGTGCTTTACCATACTTTATTTTGTTTTAATGTGAGTTTTCCTTCGTTTTTCTAATACGAACTCCCACCATTATTTTTGCATTAGATTTTTTTTTTTTCACTGTCTCATTAAACAATTCATCCATTTTTAATATATTTTCGTTTCAATTATAAATGGAAAGGTAGTGTTGTCTAAAAAATTATTTACACAGTCAGTTGAGGGCAAACGCAAGAGATATATTAACTATTTTAACGTCATAACATACTTTTATTCCTCAATAATTCCATTGCATCTAAATTCATGCTTACAATACATAAGCCACGTTTATGTGTCACCTAGCGACCTCACACAAGTCACACAAAATGCTCTGGTGATAATTCCCAAAAGAACGCTTAAGCAAATCGTCAATTAGTTGGAAGAAGACAACGTTAACAATTCATGGTTTCCCACAATATAGGGACCAAAATGGCTTCAGTGAGTCTTTTGGCCTTAAAATAGGTCGTACACAACTGGCCTTACAACAGGGCATACACAACTTGGCCTTCCAATAAACTTTATTCTTGTTTAAGCGTTTTATTAGTGTTGACTGCTTAATCCCCTCATTTACTCCACTTCATCTCTCTTCACGAAGGTTTATATATTGTAAGAGTTTATGTTTAAGTACGAGCCGGTAATTAAATCAGGCAGTAGCCTATATATTTAGCTGTACTGACAAAACAGCCTAACTATTCAAGCTAGAAATGTGCAATTTGCGGTAACAATCTTGGAGCACGAGAATTGTTGTAATGATAAAAATAAAGAAAAGCTTTATTGTAAAGAAAATTCCAGAAAATGTGATCTGTAACGATGTTTTTGCGAGAAGCGAAGAAACGAGCTCCCGATTTTAGCAAGGGGGAGAGGTGTCAAAAATAAACATCAAGTGTTCTAATTGTAATAAATAGAGCTTACTCTTTCGCTAGCATAATATAAATATACACAAAGGCACTTGCAAAAATTAAATCTATAAATTGTAGAACATAAAGCGTAAATGTCAAATTTTGAAGAAGATATAATTCATCAAATCATTATACAACACTATTTTAATCCTTGGTTTGCGATTGTCTTATCTTTGTAAAGTGAAGCATCATTCGACTTTTACTTTTTTTAGAGTTGTGGCTCAAGAACTTAAACTTAGCGTTAGTTTTCCTTGGTATATCAGCACACCACACTAAAGAACCTTTTCAGGAAGTACTTCTAAACCCGAGTACCCCCCCCCCATTTGAAGTTAGTGTCTATATGTCTATTCACAAACTTTCACTAATTTAAGTAAGATTTACTTCTTGGTGAATTTGGAGAGAGCACTTTGGTAGGAACTCCTTTTCTAAAATAATGGTCTTTCAAGCAAGCCATATACCCCCCTCCCGGTGCCGTGGAGTTTTTCTCCAGCGTTTTATCTATAAGCGAATCAAACTGCTCGATAATTCAACTTGATTTCAGGTGTTAATTTTGTGAAAGATGTTGGAACCTTGAATTAGATTGAAGCATCCTCCTAGCATTCATTTTTTGTTAAGAAAACAGTAACCAAGACAAGTAGTTATCAAGCAAAAAAATATAAAACTAATTGATTCACACAATTAAACTGAAATAATAGCCCTATTATGAGAAATGTAAACTTAAAACCTATTTGGCTCAAAGAAAATATTTTGGTCGGGTTATTTTAACAAATAACTGTGCCAAACGTATCATGACATGATTTTCACTATTTTTATTATCAAGATAAAAAGTGGTTTATTTAAATTGGAGCAAACCTAAATGAGCCACCTCAATTACCTTCTTTTCTTTTCAAGCTGTGGCAAATTTCGAAATCTTGTCAACTTAAGGCATGTTGCAAAACTCAATTGTCAGAAATTAATTATTTTTTATTATGTTCGTTTGAAGACAACTAATAACAAAAAATTAAATGTTTGTACTACTTATATACAGTGTCATTAATGGGGGAGGTGCCGGGAGCACATACCACATAGAAGCCTCCAAGATTTGGAACAATAACTTTGTGGGGGAGTATTTTTTATTTAAAAATGCATTTGTCGGTATTTTAATTGAAAAAATAAAAACGATAAATTTAGCTCCAAATGCTTTGCCCCCCCCCCCAAATTGTCTTATTGACGCCACTGCTTACAAGTTCAGAACAGACTACAATGTTAGCCTCTTTCATGTAAAATAAGAGTTTTAGAGGCTAAATGCGTCGTAATCTGTCAATTTAGGCTGAAGGTAGCAACATTTATTCAATGATTATCGAATTCCAAAACACATCCTTGGGAAGATTATCCTTTGAGACGAGAGTAAACTTGTAAAAACCTGTTCTCAGTTAAGAGCGGGTCCTTGTACGTCATTGTGAAAAACAACTTTTCAAAAATAAATTCATATCAGGTACGTACGAAGAAAGGGGGTCTTGGGCCATGACTTCTGGAAGCACAATGTACTTTCGATTTCTACATAATTCCCAATAATTTTCAAAGAAATTTTTAGATTGTTCATCTTTGTCTTGACGTATTACTGTTTGTTCCTAGTGTCTACGAAATAAACATTGTTTTGCTTCAATGCCAGTAATTCGAGATTCGTTCCTATTTGGACAATTTGAATCATTGTCCTATGATTCATATTTTGGAAATAAATTTATTTACGAATCTTATCTATAATTTTCTTATTTCTTTCATTTTTTTCAATGTATTCTATCCCCACAAATGCACCCCTTCGTATGCACCTGTTTCTGAATATAATACCTGAATAAACGACAGGAAGGTTGTCAGCTCGCTTTATAAACATAGAAATCGCGTTAAAAGGAGTAAGTTCTAGATATTACTATTTGCCGAAGACAATTTTGCAAGTTTTTTACTTTTTTGAGAGGACAATACCAACGTTCAAGAAACAGCAATGTGTCGATCTTAAGCTACAGACCTGGTACGTACTCAAGAACTTACTTTGGGCTGAGGAGGAGTATATTAAAAGTAAATTAAGCCAAAATATGGGGAGTTTTGAAATATCCGGAGCTCGCCAAGGTATGACGTAGAACTGAAGGCATTTCCCACGTAAATACCTAAAATCTATCTATAATGATATAGATAGATTTTGGGCATAATGATTATTCTGTTAGATTCTCCCCTCCTTCTGGAAAAAATTAGATTTTTTTTTTCAAAGTGCAAACCTGGTCATGCACCTGAACCTTTTGGTTGAAAGGTATTCCCAAAGTGGGGTCAGATACTAATCGTTTTCCTGATATTAACAAAAATGCCCCGCGGGCACTCAGTTTTTATGGAATGCTTCTAGGGCTTTGGGCAAGTTTTCTTTTTTAGAACTCTTCGTGTCAAGTCTTTATTCTTTTTGAAATACCCTAAATATTGGGATTTTGAGCAACTTTTTTCTTTTTAAAATAAAAGGCAATAAGATTTCCTCACTATCGCCGTGATTAGAAGTGGTAGATAGATATTTTGTTTTATCTTTGATTTCCTGATGGAATTTTTTTTTCCGTGCATGATGTTGGGTAGGCTAATAGCATGATCGCCTTCCACCAGTCATCACCTTCTTTGACAAGTAAACCTGTCAAACGACAGGCACAAAAAAGAAAAACTGGTACTTGTTTAGAATCCATGCAACACGCGAGAAGTGAAGTTTCGTTAGTGCTAACGAAATAAAACAAAATAGGGTGAAAATATAATAGTTTAGAAACAAACTTGGGCTATATATTTGCATATTAGGGGGGCAGGTGGTGTAAAGCATAGCACATATTTAATACGTAGCCTAACCTAACCTAGGTACCTTTTTGCGCCTTCAACCCCAAAAAACTAAAGTTTGAATCTTAGTCATGGAGTGGGCAATAGCTTACAAGGCAGTGGAAACCTGTTTTTCATATAGCTTCTTTGAGATTTCAAGGCGGTCTTTCTCGCTTCTTGCCCGGATTCTAAACAAGTACCGAAAGAAGCGTAAACTCATCCATGAGAACCAGAGAAAAGATAGTGTGACCCCTTCCCCTAAGCATATAATAACCCCACTTCCCCCAAATCTAATATTGAAAGTTTCAACTCGATGCCTAGTTTTGGTAGAACGCAGGGTATACTCTCTTATGATAATCAGAAGCCAACTGAAACCGATTGTAAAAGTACTTCATACTAGCTACAGCTACCCGTTGCATACTCGCAAGTGATTGGTATGTGTTACAAACACTTACCAATTGTATATAAGCTAGACTTGGGCTATATATTTGCACATTAGAGGGGCGGGTGGGTGTAAAGCATAGCATATATTTAATACGTAGCCTGACCTAACCTAGGTACCTTTTTCCCCCTTCAACCCCAAAAAAAACTAAAGTTTAAATCTTTGTCACGGAGTGAGCAATACCTCACTAGGCAGCGAAAATCTGTTTTTCATATAGCATCTTTCAGATTTCGACGCAGTTTTACTCGCTTGTTGCCCGGATTCTAAACAAGTACCAAAAGAAGCGTAAACTCATCCACGAGAACCAGAGAAAAGATAGTGTGACCCCTTCCCCTAAGCATATAATAACCCCACTTCCCCCAAATCTAATATTGAAAGTTTCAACTCGATGCCTAGTCTTGGTACAACGCAGGGTATACTCTCTTGTGATAATCAGAAGCCAACTGAAACCGATTGTAAAAGTACTTCATACTAGCTACAGCTACCCGTTGCATACTCGCAAGTGATTGGCATGTGTTACAAACACTTACCAATTGTATATAAGCAAGATTTGTCGTTATCTATTAGTAACTGTATTTTCATGTATTTCCAACTACAATTTGAAATTTTTTGCTGTTGATGGTAAAATCGGAGGGGGGGGAGGTTGTAGCATTGAACCGATGAAGAGCATAATTACAAAATCTTAATTTTACGGCAAAAAGTTCGACAAACTATAACCTATAATACTAATGCTAATAATGACAACTTATTACAGCACGAATCTCCCTGAGACTAACGTATCCGAGCACGCTTCTTTTTCGCCCCAATCTGCTCATACCTTCACTCTTTACTCTCTCCCATAAACTTCCTACAAATAAAATCCTTTCTGATGACTTTTTCTGACCCATTTGAGAACGTTCTGCTTTTCATTTGATGTATCTTCTTAATCTACATGAGTTTATTGTTGCGCTAATTCTCGTGCTCTCAAACAGTTCATAGCAACGAACTGTAAGTTAGGAGTGCCTCTTGCTAATTGTAATCAGCAAGAGAAAGTATACATAATGCGAAAGAGGGGGGGGTAACCCCTGAAAGAGGAGGAAACTCATAAAAAAGAGTTCATTTGACGAAAACTACACCATAAAATTCAGCATGTCAGAGAACCCTATTGCGGAGGTGCCAAGTCTGCCAACAAGCGCGATCTTTCGCAACCTTCAATCTTTCTTCCTTAGAACGTAACTTAACAAGATTAATCTATTTGTCATTATTGCCCTGTGAGGATTGAGCTACATTTTTACATACCTAATTTTTTGGTATACAGTCATTCAAACGAGTGCGTAAAAATAGCCTTAGCTAATTCCTGTTTTGAAAAATATCCAGCCAATTATCCCCATCTTTCTTTGAAAGCGCACACGCTTACCAAAGACCGTATACAGGAGGGAGGGCTATCGGGTTTGACCCCCCCCCCCCACACACACTCCGAAAATTTTGTCCGGCTCATAAGAAATTAACAAAAATGCATGTTAGTAATTTTTTACGTGTCTTATATGCTTATTTGTAAACCCCCAAACATACCCCCTGAACATTAATCCCGGATACGGCCTCACGCGTACGTCTCACATTTCCTAGAAGTTTCAGCTGCCAGGGCCTCGTGGAATTACGGACACATAATTTACGCAGAATTCTTGCAAAACATAATTGTAGTTACAATGTGTAAAATAGCTTTATCTGCAGAATCCGCGCTGAAGTATTCACGGAATTTAAAAGCGTAATTTTATTTGGCTCCTTTCTCGTGTATTGGTTTGGATTTAGTATTACATGAAGTACTTTCTTTCATCTTTGCAAACACAATATACTGTCAAGTGCATTATTCCACTTCACTTGCTTGTTGTTGAAAGTATGTTGGTCTGGTATATGGCCCAAAATCAGGAAGCTATCCAGGGGGGTAGGGGCCGGCTCCTTGTAAAATCTTTTTGAAATACACATTATAACAAAAGAGTTGGTCTAATCCATTCAATATCCTCTCTAAATACAAACTTCCCTAGCCTACGGTAACAATTGTAACCTATTTCCCTACTAATGGGACCAGATATAATAGCCCTAGCCTAAATTCAAAACTTCCAAAGAAAACACTGATAATATAGTTCCTATTTGGGACCCTGAAAATATAATTAATATAAATTGTCTGCATATTGTGAAGCATGAACTTTGTTATGAGTGTGCTTTCTTGTGAAGTTTTGTATAGCTTCACAAGAACTTCACAAAGCTATGCACACAATCTGAAGGCTGTGCATATAGGCATAGCCTAGCCTATGTGCATATCTGGGCTACATTTGTGAGAGGGCGCAATTGTCACGGTAAGAAAGATTATATTTGGAGGGTCCGTCGAATATAATGGTGTAATCTGTTGATATTTGTCCATAATTAACCAAAAAACTATAATGTACGGAAAAAAAACTTTTTGGCCTTTTTTATAAAAAAACAAACCGAAATTTACAAAAGTGATTTTTTGGTAAAATCTAACTTATGTCCTGTTCCGAACTAAACACTAAAATAAAAAAAAACCTCACCTTATTTCATTTAGAAAATCTCCACTGGATTTTTAGTTACATCCAGTTTAAATAGACCCCCCCCCCCAATGCACGGGATAGTACTAAAAGTGAAACCTTGCAAAATAGGTCTCCTGCTTAAACGGAATACAACAACTGTTTTCAGCTTCACAACTTTGCTCAATCCCAATTTATGAGGTTTCAAAGATCTACAAATACATTTCCTAAATTTTGAAAAAAAAGACGATTGATATGGCTTAAAATTCTACTAAAATAACAGGAATTGCATTTTCAGAACTAAAACTAGAGAAAAAGAAACTGATAAGTGAAAATTAAGGTAAAATATTGTTTTGTCAAAACATCAATAGGTACCTGTCAAGTATGCAAATTTTTAAGACTTAGAAATCAGAAGAGGGTTAAAATGGAAGATTGGCAATCAGTGGCGGATCCAGGGGAGGGGGCGCGCGCCCCCTAGCGTAGTCTAAAGTAGTGTAATTTACTTAATTAACTCAAGTTTGCGTTAATTAAACTTGCTCCTAACGCAAGTTTATCGGATCAACCTATTTTGCACCTCCCCAAACATTTTTTATCGGATCAACCTATTTTGCGCCCCCCTAAAAGAAAGTCCTGGATCCGCCCCTGTTGGCAATAGGCTGCCTTCCTGGAGTGCGTTTTTGGGCCTGGACCCATCCTTGAAAGTTTCATTTTCCTAACCTAACCCCTTTCCAAGATAGCAAAAAGTAGCTAAACTAGAATGTTACCCAAAATAGGCTGATGCCTATTACTTTCTACAGTCAATCGACGGTTTGATCTCGGAAATTTTTGACATTTGGCTGAGAATCTTGAAAATCCAACTTATTACCATCATATCAGTTCTATATTAATTAGTTTCATAAAACCCTCAAGTTCGCTTCTATCGCGACATCTTACCTATGAGGAGAATTCCTGCAAACTTTAACCTCATAGTCTAATCCTTGACTAGAATCCAAGAATCAATTAAGCAAACGGTCCTCTTTTACCTAATAACAATGAAACACTGAGCTCGAAGTCTTCGTCAACTTTCTTTTTATACCTACCCTTCAACAGAACCCGAAAATCCGCTACTTAACTTCAGGGGCTATCCATCCTCAGCCAGCTGGAAGAAAGATATACGTATGGTAACGTAAACTATTCCTTCCTAGGTTACCCTTTTTTTTTTAAAGGAAGAACATTAATTAGGGCAAATTTGTAAATTATTTGTAGATAGAGTTGCTGCTGCGTAGGAAGGCGCATTGATTATAACTAAACGTCCTCCAAGAGGTAATTCAACTTTAAGATCCGGACACAATTCACTTTTAGATTAGTAGTGGTTTCACATTGCCATTCCGTAACGTAAGCTGCTTAGTACAACTATGCAATATAGTTAGGCTAATGCCCGTATGTAATTGGTCAACAAGAACAAAAATCCACCAATCAGAAAGAAAGTTTACATTCATACACACCTAATATAAACTAGTGTGAAAGAATATTGTCAATTTGAAGCCGATACAGGGACTTACTTGTTTGGCACTTTATTATTTTTACCATCTACTCAGGGACGCACATAAGGGGGTCGAGGGGCCAATCCATCTCCCAAAATACCATTTTTTTTTTTTTTTACTCGGCGTACTTTTTACTCAAATTAACTTTTATATTTTTTATATTGTTACAATACCCCCTTCCAAACAAAATCCTACATATATACCCATTTTTTCTGATATTATGGTAATGAGGATTGAGGGGGATTTGTTGTTCCTTAACAGGAATGTTAGTAAAAGGAAGATATTGGTTTGTGGCAGGTAAAACACGTCGTATTCGATGGTTGTAACATAAAGGAAATCGGGGGGTAATAGCTTCGAGATGAGTTTCTCTAAATAATTGTGAGATTAGCTTTTACAGTTTTAGAGACAATCATCAATCCACAACAGCCATAAAAAGAGCCTGATTGCTACCAATTTTGAATGTGCGAGAATGCTAGTCAGGCAAGTACACGAGATCTTCTGGAGACCCAAAAACTTTTTTTGTGGAAGGGAATTGTTTATTTAGTAATTTGAACGAACATTGACTAGAAATTCATGATTATTTGGGAATTCAGAGAGATGGGGCTTCAAAGTTCCCCTTGAGTAATCGCCTGATACTAGTTGAAATTATATCTAGAAAATATCTGACTTTTAATACACTTCCTTTGAAAGCCACAAAAATCGAAATTCGGGCCAAACACAGTCACCATAAGATTTTAAGCAATTTTAAGATCTGGTTTACCAAACATATACTGTAAATACGATATAACTACGTAATGTAAGTAGTAACCTAGGTGCTGATTCTAAAAATACATGAAAAAATACATTGGAATTCCGCAAGAAAAACCCATGGCTGTGTCATTACACTTACACGTGAACATTTTGAAAAGCTGTATTAAGAATTGTTTGACGTGCAAATTTTCAAAAAAATTAAGTTTTGAGGAGATTACGTTCTTTGGCACCTATTCATGTTTTCAATCAGATGGGTTTTGAAAGCACAGTGTGTACATGGGTGTAGGCTTTGTTATTTAAAAAATTGGACGCTACAATCAGAATTCTTTGATTGACATTTGCAAAAAAAAGGGTTTAGCTTTGCAAATTTGATCCTATTAAGGTGGAAAAAAAAGAGTTTAGCATTTGCGAATACTTCAGAGCCGACTTGCTAGCGAAAAACCCGTGTGATTGACTTGAAATAAAAATTTTTAACAAGAAATGGCTGAAAAGTGTTTTGGGGGAGATGGGATGATTGTATACTGTATAATACACAAGTGATTTTTGGGCAGTGTTGTCAATTTAAAATATACTTCGATGTGTTGTCAATTTAAAATAGTTTAGAAATAAAAAAGTTTAACAAGAAATGGCTGAAAAGTGTTTTGGGGGGAGATGGGTTGTTTGTTTACTGTATAATACACAAGTGATGTTTTGGACAGTGTTGTCAATTTAAAATATACTTCGATGTGTTGTCAATTTAAAATAGTTAAGAAATAAAAAAAATTTAACAAGAAATGCCTGAAAAGTGTTTTGGGGGAGATGGGTTGATTGTGTACTGTATAATACACCAGTGATTTTTGGATAGTGTTGTCAATTTAAAATATACTTCGATGTGTTGTCAATTTAAAATAGTCAAGAAATAAAAAAAAATTTAACAAGAAATGGCTGAAAAGTGTTTTGGGGGAGATGGACTGATTGTGTACTGTATAATACACAAGTGATGTTTTGGACAGTGTTGTCAATTTAAAATATACTTCGATGTGTTGTCAATTTAAAATAGTTAAGAAATAAAAAAAATTAACAAGAAATGCCTGAAAAGAGTTTTGGGGGGAGATGGGTTGATTGTGTACTGTATAATACACAATTGATGTTTGGACAGTGTTGTCAATTTAAAATATACTTCGATGTGTTGTCAATTTAAAATAGTTAAGAAATAAAAAAAAAATTAACAATAAATGGCTGAAAAGTGTTTTGAGGGGGAGATGGGTTGATTGTGTACTGTATAATACACAAGTGATTTTTGGACAGTGTTGTCAATTTAAAATATACTTCGATGTGTTGTCAATTTAAAATAGTTAAGAGATAAAAAAATGTAACAATAAATGGCTGAAAAGTATTTTGGGGGGAGATGGATTGATTGTGTACTGTATAATACACAAGTGATTATTTTGCACAGTGATGTCAATTATTAAAATATACTTCAATGTGTTGTCAATTTAAAATAGTTTAGAAATAAAAAAAATTTAACAAGAAATTGCTGAAAAGTGTTTTTGGGGGGAGATGGGTTGATTGTATACTGTATAATACACAAGTGATTTTTGGACAGTGTTGTCAATTTAAAATATACAACGATGTGTTGTCAATTTAAAATAGTTTAGAAATAAAAATTTTAACAAGAAATGGTTGAAAAGTGTTTTGGGGGGAAGATGGGTTGATTGTGTACTGTATAATACACAAGTGATGTTTTTGACAGTGTTGTCAATTTAAAATATACTTCGATGTGTTGTAAATTTAAAATATTAAAGAAATAAAAAAAATAAACACTAAATGGATTTAAAGTGTTTTGGGGGGAGATGGGTTGATTGTGTACTGTATAATACACAAGTGTTTTTTGGACAGTGTTGTCAATTTAAAATAGTTTAACGTTATACTATACGAAGAAGTTGATACTAAAGGGATGTAGATGACAAGAAAAGGATTGTAATAACGGATAGCTTTACTTCTTCAATGTGTTCCATATAATACATAAGTGGTGGAGTGATGGGAGCGGGGTGTCTTAGAGTACTTATAGTGTGAAAGATGGAGGGGGGAGTTGCGAGTACCAAGTCACATGATAGTTACGCTTTTGTAGAAAATAATTTCAAAGTACCAAGTCACATGATAGTTACGCTTTTGTAGAAAATAATTTCAAAGTACCAAGTCACATGATAGTTACGCTATTATAGAAAATAATTTCAAAGTACCAAGTCACATGATGATTACGCTATTATAGAAAATAATTTCAAAATACCAAGTCACATGATAGTTAAGCTATTGTAGAAAATAATTTCAAAGTACCAAGTCAGATGATAGTTACGCTATTATAGAAAATAATTTCAAAGTACCAAGTCACATGATAGTTACGCTATTATAGAAAATAATTTCAAAGTACCAAGTCACATGATAGTTACGCTATTGTAGAAAATAATTTCAAAGTACCAAGTCACATGATAGTTACGCTATTGTAGAAAATAATTTCAAAGTACCAAGTCACATGATAGTTACGCTATTATAGAAAATAATTTCAAAGTACCAAGTCACATGATAGTTACGCTATTGTAGAAAATAATTTAAAGTAACATGTCACATGATAGTTACGCTATTGTATAAAATAATTTCAAAGTACCAGGTCACATGATAGTTACGCCATTGTACAAAATAATTTCAAAGCACCAAGTCACATGATAGTTACACCATTGTAAAAAATAATTTCAAAGTACCAAGTCACATGGTAGTTACGTTATTATAGAAAATAATTTCAAAGTACCATGTCACATGATAGTTACGCTATTGTATAAAATAATTTCAAAGTAATATGTCAAATGGTAATTATACTACTGTAGATAATAATATCACTGTAAAAAGTCAAAGTATGTTTACGCTTCAGTAAAAAAAAAATTCAAAATACCGAATTTCATGATTGTTACACTACTTTAGAAAATAATTTCAAAATAACAACTCACAAAATAGTTACGATAGTATAAAAAATAAGTTCAAAGTACCAAGTCACATGATAGTTACGCTATTGTACAAAATAATTTCAAAGAACCAAGTCACATGATAGTTACGCCATTGTACAAAATAATATCAAAGTACCAAGTCAAATGATAGTTTCGCTATTGTAGAAAATAATTTCAAAGTATCATGTCACATGATAGTTACGCTAATATAGAAAATAATTTCAAAGTACCATGTAACATGATAGTTCTACTATTCTAGAAAATAATTTCAAAGTACCAAGTCACATGATCGTTACGCTCTTATAGAAAATAATTTCAAAGTACCAAGTCACATGATCGTTACGCTATTGTAAAAAATAATTTCAAAGTACCAAGTCACATGATAGTTACGCTATTGTAGAAAATAATTTCAAATTACAATGTCACATGATAGTTACGATTTTGTATAAAATCATCTCAAAGTAACAAGTGATATGATAGTTACGCTTTTATAGAAAATAATTTCAAATAACCGAATCAAATGATATTTAGGATATTATAGAACATAGAATAAATATACCGAGTCAAATGTTAGTTATGCTATTGTAGAAAGTAGATGAAAAGTAACATTTCACGTGATAGTTACGCTATTGTAGAACATAGTTTCAAAGTACCAAGTCACATGATAGTTACGCTATTGTTGAAAATAATTTCAAATTACAAGGTCACTTGATAGTTACTATTTTGTATAAAATCATTTCAAAGTAACAATTGCCATGATAGTTATGCTTTTGAAGAAAATAATTTCAAAGTACCGAATCAAATGATAGTTACGCTATTGTAGAAAATAGATTAAATAAACCGAGTCAAAAGTGGGTTTATCTATTGTTGAAAATAAATGCAAAGCACAATGTGACATGATAGTTACGCTTTTATAGAAAATAATTTCAAAGTACCAAGTCACATGATAGTTACGCTTTTGTAGAAAATAATTTCAAAGTACCAAGTCACATGAAAGTTAGGCTATTATAGAAAATAATTTCAAAGTACCAAGTCACATGATAGTTACGCTATTGTATAAAATAATTTCAAATTACCAGGTCACATGATAGTTACGCTACTGTAGAAAACAATTTCAAAGTACCAAGTCGCATGATAGTTATGCTATTGTAGAAAATAATTTCGAAGTAACTAGTCCCTTGATGGTTACGCTATTCTAAATTATAATATAAAAGTAAAATTTCTCATGATAGTTACACTAATGTTGAAACTAATTTCAAAGTCACAAGTCACATTATTTCTACTCTGGTGTAGAACCTGATTTCAAAGTACCAAGTCACATGATAGTTACGCTATTATAGAAAATAATTTCAAAGTACCATGTCACTTGATAGTTACGCTATTGTAGAATATACAGTCAAAGTACCAATTCACATGACAGTTACTCTATTATAGAAAATTATATTAAAGTACCATGTAACTTGATAGTTACACTATTGTAGAAATTAAAATAAAATTATCTCTTCGCTATATAGCTACTCTATTGCAGAAAATAATATCAAAGCGCAATCAAACATGAGATTTACGATTATTTCTAAATTAAAATAAAAATGAAAAGTCAGTATATACTTACGCGATAGTAGAAAATAATATCAAAGTACCAACACACATCAAAGTTAAGCTATTATAGAAAATAATTTCAAAGTACAAAGTCACATGATAGTTACGCTATTGTATAAAATTATTTCAAAGTACTAAGTCACATGATAGTTACGCTATTGTATAAAATAATTTCAAAGTACCAAGTCACATGATAGTTACTCTATTCTAGAAAATAATTTCAAAGTAGCAAGTCACATTATAGTTACGCTATTGTAAAAAATAATTTCAAACTACCAAGTCATATGATAGTTACGCTATTGTAGAAAATAATTTCAAAGTACCAAGTCACATGATAGTTACGCTATTGTAGAAAATAATTTCAAAGTACCAAGTCACATGAAAGTTACGTATGTACCAAGTCACATGATAGTTACGCAATTATAGAAAATAATTTTAAAATACCATGTCACATGATAGTTACACTATTGTAGAAAATAATTTCAAAGTACCAAGTCACATGATAGTTACTCTTTTGTAGAAAATAATTTCAAAGTACCAAGTCACATGATAGTTACGCTATTATAGAAAATAATTTCAAAGTACCAAGTCACATGATAGTTACGCTATTGTAGAAAATATTTTCAAAGTACCAAGTCACAAGATAGTTACGCTATTATAGAAAATAATTTCAAAGTACCAAGTCACATGATAGTTACGCTATTGTATAAAATAATTTAAATTTATATAATAGCGTAACTATCATGTGACTTGGTACTTTGAAATTATTTTCTACAATAGCGTAACTCTTATGTGACTTGGTACTTTGAAATTATTTTCTAAAATATCGTAACTCTCCTGTGACATGTTACTTTGATATTATTTTATTGAATAGCGTAACTATCATGTGACTTGGTACTTTGAAATTATTTTATACAATAGCGTAACTATCATGTGACTTGGTACTTTGAAATTATTTTATACAATACCGTAACTATCATTTGACTTGGTACTTTGAAATTGTTTTCTAAAACAGCATAACTATTATGTGACTTGGTACTTTGAAATTATTTTCTATAATAGCGTAACTTTCATGTGACTTGGTACTTTGAAATTATTGTCTATAATAGCGTAACTATCATGTGACTTGGTACTTTGAAATTACTTAGTGACAAAAATGGCAGAAAATACCACTCTGGTGTAGTTTTTCAAAAGATGTGTATTGAGGGAGGGAGCTAAAAAAAATTAGACGGGGTTACTTGCGCGCACGTAACCCCGTCTAATTTTTTCCATAATTTCCTGAATTAAATTTCTGTATTGTATATCCAAGAGGTGAATAACCCCGAAATAAGAGGCTGTTAGCTCCCTCCCTCAATACACATCTTTTGAAAAACTAGACCAGAGTGGTATTTTCTGCCATTTTTGTCACTAAGTAATTTCAAAGTACCAAGTCACATGATAGTTACGCTATTATAGAAAATAATTTCAAATTACCAAGTCACATGATAGTTATGCTATTGTATAAAATAATTTAAAAGTATCAAGTCACAAGAAATTTACTCTATTGTATAAAATAATTTAAAAGTAAAAATTCAATTTATAGTTTCTAATGTGTATAAATTAATTTCATAGTACAAAGTTACATCATAGTTAATCTAAATTTTAAAATATTTTCAAAGAAACAAGTCACATGATAGTTACGCTATTGTAGAAAATAATTTCAAAGTACCAAGTCACATGATAGTTACGCTATTGTATAAAATAATTTCAAAGTACCAAGTCACATGATAGTTACGCTATTATAGAAATAGAAATTATTTTATACAATAGCGTAACTATCATGTGACATGGTACTTTGAAATTATTTTATAAAATAGCGTAAGTTTCATATAAACTTGGTACTTTGAAATTATTTTCTAAAATAGATTAACTATTACGTGACTTGTTAGTTTGAAATTATGTTCTATAATAGAGAAACTATCCAGAGACTTGGTAATATCAAATTCTATTCTAAAATATTGTAACTATCTTGTTAGAAGGGTCTTTGAAATTATTTTCTACAAGAGCGTAACTATCATGTGACTTAGTACTTTGAAATTATTTTATACAATAGCGTAACTTTCATGTGACTTGGTACTTTGAAATTATTTTCTATAATAGCGTAACTATCATGTGACTTGTTACTTTGAAATTATTTTCTATAATAGCGTAACTATCATTTGACTTGGTACTTTGAAATTATTTTATACAATAGCGTAACTATCATGTGACTTGGTACTTTGAAATTATTTTCTATATTAGCGTAACTATCATGTGGCTTGGTACTTTGAAATTATTTTCTACAATAGCGTAACTACGAGTATCATGTGACTTGGTACTTTGAAATTATTTTCTATACTAGCGTAACTATCATGTGACATGGTACTTTGAAATTATTTTCTATATTAGCGTAACTATCATGTGACTTGGTACTTTGAAATTATTTTATACAATAGCGTAACTGTCATGTGACTTGGTACTTTGAAATAATTTTCTACAATAGCGTAACTATCATGTGACTTGGTACTTTGAAATTATTTTCTACAATAGCGTAACTATCATGTGACTTGGTACTTTGAAATTATTTTATACAATAGCGTAACTATCATATGACTTGGTACTTTGAAATTATTTTAAATAATAACGTAACTTTCATGTGACTTGGTACTTTGAAATTATTTTATACAATAGCGTAACTATCATGTGACTTGGTACTTTGATATTATTTTATACAATAGCGTAACTATCATGTGACTTGCTACTTTGAAATTATTTTCTACAATAGCGTAACTTTCATGTGACTTGGTACTTTGAAATTACTTTCTACAATAGCGTAACTATCATGTGACTTGGTACTTTGAAATTATTTTCTATAATAAAGGTAAAAGGAAGGTAAAGGATCCGGCACTAGACCCTTAAGGTCCAAACCGGCGGTGCTGATCTCCGTTTCGTGGCCCTTCAGCCAGGAAGTGCAATGAGGGGCTGGGGGCCAGCCAACCTATGCTTTCGCAAACCCTTCCTGCTTACCTTCCCCAGGTTTCTCCAGGTACCCATTTAGAGTTGGGTTGACTCTGGCTAAGCTTACAGGGTCACACCACTGACCCGCGTCCCAAACTAAGAAACTGACCACACCAGGGATCGAACCCGAATTCACGGATTCTCAGCCCAGCGCGCGTCCACTTAGCCAGAACGTCCTTTTCTATAATAGCGTAACTTTCATGTGACTTGGTACTTTGAAACTATTTTCTACAATAGCGTAACTATCATGTGACTTGGTACTTTGAAATTATTTTCTATAATAGCGTAACTTTCATTTGACTTGGTACTTTGAAATTACTTTATACAATAGCGTAACTATCATGTGACTTGGTACTTTGAAATTTTTGTATATACTCTCGTAACGATCCAGTCACATGTTACTTAGTTATTGATTTATTAATTAGCTTAACTATCAAGTGAATTGGTACTTTTAAATGATTTTATATAATAGATTAACTATAGTTTGAATAAGACCTAATATTTTATTTCATAAAATCGCGTCACTATAATAAGAGGTGTGCCTGTGACATTATTCTATACAATAGCGTAACTATAATGTGACTTGGTACTTTGATATTATTTTTTACAATAGCTTAAATATCATATGACTTGGTAATTTGAAATTATTTTCTAAAAAAGCGTAACTATCCTGTGACTTGTTACTTTTAAATTATTTGCTACAAGAGTGTAACGATCATATGACTTGGTACTTAGAAATTATTTTCTACAAAAGCGAAACTATCATCTGACTTGGTAATTTGAAATTATTTTTTATAATTGCGTAACTATCATGTAAGTCGGTATTTTGAAATTATTTTATAATACAGACTAACTCTATCATATGACTCGGTACTTCGAAATTAACTGCAACACTAGTATAGCTATCATGTGACTTTGTACTTTGAAATTACTTTCTACAAAAGAGTAACTATCATGTGACTAGGTATTTTGAAATTATTTTCTATCATAGCGTAACTATCATGTGACTTGGTACTTTGAAATTATTTTCTATGAAAGCGTAACTATCATGTGACTTGGTACTTTGAAATTATTTTCTATAATAGTGTATCTATCATGTGACTTGGTACTTTGAAATTATTTTCTACAAAAGCGTAACTATCATGTCACTTGTTACTTTGAGATTTTTTTCTACAATAGCGTAACTATCATGTGACCTTGTAATTTGAAATTATTTTCAACAATAGCGTAACTATCATGTGACTGGGTACTTTGAAATTATTTTCTACAATAGCGTAACTATCATGTGACATGGTACTTTGAAATTATTTTATACAATAGCGTAACTATCATATGACTTGGTACTTTGATATTATTTTCTATAATAGTGTAACTATCATGCGACTTGGTACTTTGAAATTATTTTATACAATAGCGTAACTATCATGAGACTTGGTACTTTGATATTATTTTATAAAATAGCGTAACTATCATGTGACTTGGTACTTTGAAATTATTTTCTACAATAGCGTAACTATCATGTGACTTGGTACTTTGAAATTAGTTTCTACAATAGCGTAACTATCATGTGACTTGGTACTTTGAAATTATTTTCTATAATAGCGTTACTTTCATGTGACTTGGTATTTTGAAATTATTTTCTATAATAGCGTAACTATCATGTGACTTGGTTTTTTGAAATGATTTTCTATAATAACGTAACTTTCATGTGACTTGGTACTTTGAAATTATTTCTACAATAGCGTAACTATCATGTGACTTGGTACTTTGAAATTATTTTCTAGAATAGCGTAACAATCATGTGACTTGGTACTTTGAAATTATTTTCTACAATAGCCTAACTATCATGTGACTTGGCACTTTGAAATTATTTTCTACAATAGCCTAACTATCATGTGACTTGGTACTTTGATATTATTTTCTATAATAGCTTAACTATCCTGTGAATTTTTACTTTGAAATTTTTTTTTAAAAGAGCGTAACTATCATGTGACTTTGTAATTTTAAATTATTTTCTATAATAGCGTAACTATCATGTGACTTGGTACTTTGAAATTATTTTCTACAATATAGTAACTATCATGTGACTTGGTACTTTGAAATTATTTTCTATAATAGCGTCACTATCATGTGACTTTGTACTTTAATATTATTTTCTATAATAGCGTAACTATCATTTGACTTGGTACTTTGAAATTATTTTCTATAATAGCGTAACTATCATGTGACGCGGTACTTTGAATTTATTTTCTGCAAAATCGTAACTATAATGTGAATTGGTGCTTTGAAATTATTTACTATAATAGCGTAACTATCATGTGACTTGCAACTTTGAAATTATTTTCTACAATAGCGTAACTATCATGTGACTTTGTACTTTGAAATTATTTTCTATAATAGCGTAACTATCATGTGACTTGGTACTTTGAAATTATTTTCTACAATATCGTAACTATCATGTGACTTGGTACTTTGAAATTATTTTCTACAATTGCGTAGCTATCATGTGAGTTGGGACTTTGAAATTATTTTCTACAATAGTGTAACTATCATGTGACTTGGTACTTTGAAATTATTTTCTATAATAGCGTAACTTTCATGTGACTTGGTACTTTGAAATTATTTTTTACAATAGCGTAACTATCATGTGACTTGGTACTTTGAAATTATTTTCTACTATAGCCTAACTATCATGTGACTTGGCACTTTGAAATTATTTTCTACAATAGCCTAACTATCATGTGACTTGGTACTTTGAAATTATTTTCTATAATAGCGTAACTATCATGTGACTTGGTACTTTGAAATTATTTTCTATGAAAGCGTAACTATCATTTGACTTGGTACTTTGAAATTATTTTCTATAATAGCGTAACTATCATGTGACTTGGTACTTTGAAATTATTTTCTACAATAGCGTAACTATCATGTGACTTGGTACTTTGAAATTATTTTCTACAATAGCCTAACTATCATGTGACTTGGCAATTTGAGATTATTTTCTACAATAGCCTAACTATCATGTGACTTGGTACTTTGAAATTATTTTCTATAATAGCGTAACTTTCATGTGACTTGGTACTTTGAAATTATTTTTTACAATAGCGTAACTATCATGTGACTTGGTACTTTGAAATTATTTTCTACAATAGCCTAACTATCATGTGACTTGGTACTTTGAAATTATTTTCTACAATAGCCTAACTATCGCGTGACTTGGTATATTGAAATTATTTTCTATAATAGCTTAACTATCATGTGACTTTTTACTTTGAAATTATTTTCTATAATAGCGTAACTATCGTGTGACATTGTACTTTGAAATTATTTTCTATAATAACGTAACTATCATGTGACTTGGTACTTTGAAAATATTTTCTATAATAGTGTAACTATCATGTGACTTGGTACTTTGAAATTATTTTCTATGATAGCGTAACTATCATGTGACTTGGTACTTTGAAATTATTTTCTATAATAGCGTAACTATCAATTGACTTGGTACTTTGAAATTATTTTCTCTAATAGCTTAACTATCATGTGACTTGGTACTTTGAAATTATTTTTTACAATAACGTAACTATCATGTAACATGGTACTTTGAAATTATTTTCTATAAAAGCCTAACTATCATGTGACTTGGTACTTTGAAATTATTTTCTATAATAGCGTAACTATCATGTGACTTTGTACTTTGAAATTATTTTCTATAATAGCGTAACTATCATGTGACTTGGAACTTTGAAATTATTTTCTAGAATAGCGTAACTATCATGTGACTTGGTACTTTGAAATTATTTTCTATAATAGCGTAACTATCATGTGACTTGGTATTTTGAAATTATATTCTAAAATAGCGTAACTATCATGTGACTTGGTACTTTGAAATTATTTTCTATAATAGAGTAACTATCATTTGACTTGGTACTTTGAAATTATTTTCTATAGTAGTGTAGCAATCATGTGACTTGGTACTTTGAAATTTTTTTCTACAATAGCCTAACTATCATGTCACTTATAACTTTGAGATTTTTTTCTACAATAGCGTAACTATCATGTGACCTGCTAATTTGAAATTATTTTCAACAATAGCGTAACTATCATGTGACTTGGTACTTTGAAATTATTGTCTACAATAGCTTAACTTTCATGTGACTTGGTAATTTGAAATTATTTTATACAATAGAGTAACTATCATGTGAGATGTTACTTTGAAATTGTTTTCTATAATAACTTAACTATCAAGTGACTTGGTATTTTGAAATTATTTTCTAAAATAGCGTAAATATCATGTGACTTGGTACTTTGAAATTCTTTTATACAATAGCGTAACTATCATATGAGTTGGTACTTTGAAATTATTTTCTATAATAGCGTAACTATCATGTGACTTGGTACTTTGAAATTACTTTCTACAATAGCGTAAATATCATGTGACTTGGTACTTTGATATTATTTTCTATAATAGCGTAACTTTCATGTGACTTGGTACTTTGAAATTATTTTCTACAATAGCGTAACTATCATGTGACTTGGTATTTTGAAATGATTTTCTATAATAGCATAACATTCATGTGACTTGGTACTTTGAAATTATTTTCTACAATAGCGTAACTATCATGTGACTTGGTACTTTGAAATTATTTTCTAGAATAGCGTAACAATCATGTGACTTGGTACTTTGAAATTATTTTTAACAATAGCGTAACTATCATGTGACTTGGTACTTTGAAATTATTTTCTATAATAGCGTAACTTTCATGTGACTTGGTACTTTGAAATTATTTTCTACAGTAGCGTAACTATCTTGTGACTTGGTACTTTGAAATAATTTTCTACAATAGCGTAACTATTATGTGACTTGGTACTTTGAAATTATTTTTTACAATAGCGTAACTATAATGTGACTTGGTATTTTGAAAGTATTTTCTAAAATAGCTTAACTATACTGTAACTTGGTACTTTGAAATTATTTTCTATAATAGCGTAACTATCATGTGACTTGGTACTTTGAAATTATTTTCTATAATAGCGAAACTATCATGTGACTTGGTACTTTGAAATTATTTTTTACAATAGCGTAACTATCATGTGACTTGGTACTTTGAAATTATTTTCTACAATAGCCTAACTATCATGTGACTTGGTACTTTGAAATTATTTTCTACAATAGCCTAACTATCATGTGACTTGGAACTTTGATATTATTTTCTATAATAGCGTATCTATTCTGTGACTTTTTACTTTGAAATTTTTTTCTAAAATAGCTTAACTATCATATGACTTGGTAATTTGAAATTATTTTCTATAATAGCTTAACTATAATGTGACTTTGTACTTCGAAATTATTTTCTACAATAGCGTAACTATCATGTGACTTGGTACTTTGAAATTATTTTCTATAATAGAGTAACTATCATGTGACTTGGTACTTTGAAATTATTTTCTATGAAAGAGTAACTATCATTTGACTTTGTACTTTGAAATTATTTTTTATAATAGCGTACCTATCATGTGACTTGGTAGTTTGAAATTATTTTCTATAATAGTTTAACTATCATGTGACTTGGTACTTTGAAATTATTTTATACTATAGCGTAACTATATTGTGACCTGTAACTTTGAAATTATTTTCTACAATAGCGTAACTATCATGTGACTTGGTACTTTGAAATTATTTTCTATAATAGCGTAACTATCATGTCAATTGGTACTTTGAAATTATTTTCTACAATATCGTAACTAACATGTTAATTTGTAATATTCAAATATTTTCTAAAATATCGTAACTATCATGTGACTTGGTACTTTGAAATTATTTTCTACAATAGCGTAACTATTATGTGACTTGGTACTTTGAAATTATTTTCTATAATAGCGTAACTTTCATGTGACTTGGTACTTTGAAATTATTTTATAAAATTGCGTAACTATCATGTGACTTGGTACTTTGAAATTATTTTCTACAATAGCCTAACTATCATGTAACTTGGCACTTTGAAATTATTTTCTACAATAGCCTAGCTATCATTTGACTTGGTACTTTGAAATTATTTTCTATAATAGCGTAACTATCATGTGACTTGGTACTTTGAAATTATTTTTTACAATAGCGTAACTATCATGAGACTTGTTACTTTGATATTATTTTCGATAATAGCGTAACTATCATGTGACTTGGCAATTTAAAATTATTTTCTAAATTAGCCTAACTATCATTTGACTTGGTACTTTTAAATTATTTTCTATAATAGCGTAACTTTCATGTGACTTTGTACTTTGAAATTATTTTTTACAATAGCGTAACTATCATTTGACTTGGTACTTTGAAATTATTTTCTACAATAGCCTAACTATCATGTGACTTGGCACTTTGAAATTATTTTCTACAATAGCCTAACTATCATGTGACTTTGTACTTTTAAATTATTTTATATAATATCTTAAATATCATTTTATTTTTTATTTTTATATTATTTTCTAAAATAGAGTTACTATAATGTGATTTGGTACTTTGCATTTATTTTCTACAAAAGCGTAACTATCATGTGACTTGGTACTTTGAAATTATTTTCTAAAATAGCGTAACTATCATGTGACTTGGTACTTTGAAATTATATTCTATGATAGCGTAACTATCATGTGACTTGGTACTTTGACATTATTTTCTATGAAAGCGTAAATATCATGTGAGTTGGTACTTTGAAATTATTTTCTCTAATAGAGTAACTATCATGTGACTTGGTACTTTGAAATTATTTTCTACAAAAGCGTAACTATCATGTCACTTGTTACTTTGAGATTTTTTTCTACAATAGCGTAACTATCATGTGACCTGCTAATTTGAAATTATTTTATACAATAGCGTAACTACTATGTAACTTGGTACTTTGAAATTATTTTCTATAATAGCGTAACTATCATGTTACTTGGTACTTTTAAATTATTTTATAAAATAGCTTAACTATCATTTGTCATGGTACTTTGAAATTATTTTCTAAATTAGCTTAACTTTCTTGTGACTTGGTACTTTGAAATCATTTTCTATAATAGCGTAACTATCATGTGACTTAGTACTTTGAAATTATTTTCTACAATAGCGTAACTATCATGTGACCTGCTACTTTGAAATTATTTTCTACAATAGCCTAACTATCATGTGACTTGGCACTTTGAAATTATTTTCTAAAAAAGAGTAACTATCATGTGACTTTGTAATTTGATATTATTTTCTATAATAGCTTAACTATCCTCTTACTTTCTACTTTTAAATTAATTTCTATAATAGCGTAACTCTTATTTTACTTTGTGTTTTGAAATTATTTTCTAACATAAATTAACTATATTGTGACTTGGTACTTTTATATTATTTTCTAAAGGATCCTAAATAAAAAGTTATGGGTTGAAATTATATTATTTTATACGATAACGAAACTATAATGTGACTTGGTACTTTGAAATTATTTTCTATGAAAGCGTAACTATCATTTGACTTGGTACTTTGAAATTATTTTCTATAATAGCGTAACTATCATGTGACTTGGTACTTTGAAATTATTTTCTACAAAAGCGTAACTATCATGTGACTTGGTACTTTGAAATTATTTTTTACAATAGCGTAACTATCATGTGACCTGCTACTTTGAAATTATTTTCTACAATAGCGTAACTATCATGTGACTTGGTACTTTGAAATTATTTTCTATAATAGCGTAACTATCATGTGACTTGATACTTTGAAATTATTTTCTACAATAGCGTAACTATCATGTTACTGGGTACTTTGAAATTATTTTCTACAATAGCGTAACTATCATGTGACTTGGTACTTTGAAATTATTTTATATAATAGCGTAACTATCATGTGACTTGGTAATTTGAAATTATTTTCTATAATAGCGTAACTTTCATGCGACTTGGTACTTTGAAATTATTTTCTACAATAGCGTAACTATCATGTGACTTGGTACTTTGAAATTATTTTATACAATAGCGTAACTATCATGTGACTTGGTACTTTGAAATTATTTTATACAATAGAGTAACTATCATGTGACATGGTACTTTGAAATTATTTTATACAATACCGTAACTATCATGTGACTTGGTACTTTGAAATTATTTTATATAATCGACTATCTTTCATGGGACCGTTTACTTGGAAATTTTTTTCTACTATAGATTAAATATCATTTGACTTGGTACTTTGAAATTATTTTATTCAACAGCGTAACTATCATGTGTCTTAGTCCTTAGATATTATTTTATAGAATAGCGTAACTATCATGTGACTTGGTACTTTGAAATTATTTTTTACAATAGCCTAACTATCATGTGACTTGGTACTTTGAAATTATTTTCTATAATAGCGTAACTTTCATGTGACTTGGTACTTTGAAATTATTTTCTACAATAGCGTACCTATCATGTGACTTGGTACTTTGAAATTATTTTCTACAATAGCGTAACTATCATGTGACTTGGTACTTTGAAATTATTTTTTACAATAGCGTAAATGTCATATGACTTGGTATTTTGAAATTATTTTATACAAAAGCGTAACTATCATGTGACTTGGTACTTTGAAATTATTTTCTATAATAGCGTAACTATCATGTGACTTGGTACTTTGAAATTATTTTCTATAATAGCGAAACTTTCATGTGACTTGGTACTTTGAAATTATTTTCTACAATAGCGTAACTATCATGTGACTTGGTACTTTGAAATTATTTTCTATAATAGCCTAACTATCATGTGACTTTGAACTTTGAAATTATTTTCTAAAATAGCGTAACTATCATGTGACTTGGTACTTTGATATTATTTTATAAAATATCGTAAATATATTGTTACTCTGTACTTTGATATTAATTTATAAAAAATCTTAACTATCATATGACTTGGTAATTTGAAATAATTTTCTATAATAGCGTAACTATCATGTGACTTGGTACTTTGAAATTATTTTCTACAATAGCGTAACTATCATGTGACTTGGTACTTTGAAATTATTTTCTATGATAGCGTAACTATCATGTGACTTGGTACTTTGAAATTATTTTCTATGAGAGTGTAACTATCATTTGACTTGGTACTTTGAAATTATTTTCTATAATAGCGTACCTATCATGTGACTTGGTACTTTGAAATTATTTTCTACAAAAGCGTAACTATCATGTGACTTGGTACTTTGAAATTATTTTCTACAGTAGCGTAACTATCATGTGACCTGCAACTTTGAAATTATTTTCTACAATAGCGTAACTATCATGTGACTTGGTACTTTGAAATTATTTTCTATAATAGCGTAACTATCATGTCACTTGGTACTTTGAAATTATTTTCTACAATATCGTAACTATCATTTGTCTTTTTAATTTTATATTATTTTCTATAATAGCGTACCTATCATGTGACTTGGTACTTTGAAATTATTTTCTATAATAGCGTAACTATCATGTGACTTGGTACTTTGAAATTATTTTCTATAATAGCGTAACTTTCATGTGACTTGGTACTTTGAAATTATTTTATACAATAGCGTAACTATCATGTGACTTGGTACTTTGAAATTATTTTCTACAATAGCCTAACTATCATGTGACTTGGCACTTTGAAATTATTTTCTACAATAGCCTAACTATCATGTGACTTGGTACTTTGAAATTATTTTCTACAATAGCGTAACTATCATGTGACTTGGTACTTTGAAATTATTTTCTAGAATAGCGTAACTATCATTTGACTTGGTACTTTGAAATTATTTTCTACTATAGCGTAACTATCATGTGACTTGGTAATTTAAGATTATTTTCTACAATAGTCTAACTATCATGTGACTTGGTACTTTTAAATTATTTTCTATAATAGCGTAACTATCATGTGACTTTGTACTTTGAAATTATTTTTTACAATAGCGTAACTATCATGTGACTTGGTACTTTGAAATTATTTTCTACTATAGCCTAACTATCATGTGACTTGGCACTTTAAAATTATTTTCTACAATAGCCTAACTATCATGTGAATTGTTACTTTTAAATTATTTTCTAGATTAGCGTAACTATCATTTGACTTTTTATTTTTATATTATTTTCTATAATAGTATTTCTATCCTGTGATTTGGTACTTTGAATTTATTTTCTATAAAAGAGTAAATATCATGTTACTTGGTACTTTGAAATTATTTTCTACAAAAGTGTAACTATCATGTGACTTGGTACTTTGAAATTATATTCTATGATAGCGTAACTATCATGTGACTTGGTACTTTGAAATTATTTTCTATGAAAGCGTAACTATCATTTGACTTGGTACTTTGAAATTATTTTCTATAATAGCCTAACTATCATGTGACTTGGTACTTTGAAATTATTTTTTACAAAAGCGTAACTATCATGTGACTTGGTACTTTGAAATTATTTTCTACAATAGCGTAACTATCATGTGACCTGCTACTTTGAAATTATTTTCTACTATAGCCTAACTATCATGTGACTTGGCACTTTGAAATTATTTTCTATAAAAGCGTAACTATCATGTGACTTTGTACTTTGAAATTATTTTATAAAATAGCGTAACTATCATGTGTAATGTTATTTTGAAATTATTTTATACAAGAGCGTAACTATCTTGTGACTTGGTACTTTGAAATTATTTTCTATAATAGCGTAACTTTCATGTGACTTGGTACTTTGAAATTATTTTCTACAATAGCGTAACTATCATGTGACCTGCTACTTTGAAATTATTTTCTACTATAGCCTAACTATCATGTGACTTGGCACTTTGAAATTATTTTCTACAATAGCCTAACTATCATGTGACTTGGTACTTTGAAATTATTTTCTATAATAGCGTAACTATCATGTGACTTTGTACTTTGAAATTATTTTCTACAATAGCGTAAATATTATATTACTTTGTGTTTTGAAATTATTTTCTATCATAAATTAACTATCATTTGACTTTGTACTTTGATATTATTTTCTAACATAGAGTAACTATAATTTGATGTGGTGATTTGAGATTATTTTATCCCATAACGTAACTATAATGTGACTTGGTCCTTTGATATTATTTTCTATGAAAGCGTAACTATCATTTGACTTGGTACTTTGAAATTATTTTCTCTAATAGCGTAACTATCATGTGACTTGGTACTTTGAAATTATTTTCTAAAACAGCGTAACTATCATGTGACTTAGTACTTTGAAATTATTTTCTACAATAGCGTAACTATCATGTGACTTGGTACTTTGAAACTATTTTCTACAAAAGACTAACTATCATGTGACTTGGCACTTTGAAATTATTTTCTAGAATAGCGTAACTATCATGTGACTCGATACTTTGAAATTATTTTCTACAATAGCGTAACTATCATGTTACTGGGTACTTTGAAATTATTTTCTACAATAGCGTAACTATCATGTGACTTGGTACTTTGAAATTATTTTATACAATAGCGTAACTATCATGTGACTTGGTAATTTGAAATTATTTTCTATAATAGCGTAACTTTCATGCGACTTGGTACTTTGAAATTATTTTCTACAACAGCGTAACTATCATGTGACTTGGTACTTTGAAATTATTTTATACAATAGCGTAACTATCATGTGACTTGGTACTTTGAAATTATTTTATACAATAGAGTAACTATCATGTGACTTGGTAATTTGAAATTATTTTCTAAAATAGCGTAACTATCATGTGACATGGTACTTTGAAATTGTTTTCTACAATAGCGTAACTATCATGTGACTTGGTACTTTGAAATTATTTTCTATAATAGAGTAACTATAATGTGATTTGATACTTTGAAATTATTTTCTATAATAACATAACTATCATTTGACTTGATACTTTGAAATTAATTTCTACAATAGCGTAACTATCATATGACTTGGTACTTTGAAATTATTTTCTATAATAGCGTAACTCTAATTTGACATGGTAATTTGATATTATGTTATATTATAGATTAAATATTAAGTGTCATTGTTATTTTATATTTTTTTCTATAAAAGATTAAATATAAATTGACTTTTTAATATGAAATTATTTTATAAAAAAGATTAAATATCATTTTAATTTGTACTTTTAAGTTATTTTATACAATAGTGCAACTATCATTTGACTTGGTACTTTGAAATTATTTTATACAATAGCGTAACTATCATGTGACTTGGTACTTTGAAATTATTTTCTGTAATAGCGTAACTTTCATTTGACTTGGTACTTTGAAATTATTTTCTACAACAGCGTAACTATCATGTGACTTGGTACATTGAAATTATTTTCTATAATAGCGTAACTATCATTTGAATTTGTAATTTTTTATTTTTGTATATAATAGCTTAAATTTCATGTGAAATTGTACTTTGCTTATATTATATACAATAGAGTCACTCATTTTTCTTTGTACTTTTAAATCATTTTCTACAACAGCTTAGCTATAAGGTGATCTGGTACTTTGAAATCATATTCTAAAAAAGCGTAACTATCATGTGACTTGGTCTTTTGAATTTTTTTTGTATAATAGCGTAACTATCATGTGACTTTGTACTTTGAAATTATTTTCTACAATAGTGTAACTATCATATGACTTGGTACTTTGAAATTATTTTCTACAACAACGTAACTATCATGTGACTTGGTACTTTGAAATTATTTTCTACAATAGTGTAACTATTATTTGACTTGGTACTTTGAAATTATTTTTTACAATAGCGTAACTATCATGTGACTTGGTAGTTTGAAATTATTTTCTCCAATGCGTAACTATCATGTGACTTGGTACTTTGAAATTATTTTCTATAATAGCGTAACTATCATGTGACTTGGTAATTTGAAATTATTTTATAAAATAGCGTAACTATCATGTGTCATGGTACTTTGAAATTATTTTATGAAATAGCGTAACTATCATGTGACATGGTACTTTGAAAATATTTTATACAATAGCGTAACTATCTTGTGACATGGTACTTTGAAATTATTTTCTACAATAGCGTAACTATCATGTGACTTGGTACTTTGAAATTATTTTTTACAAAAGCGTAACTATCATTTGACTTGATACTTTGAAATTATTTTCTATAATAGCGTAACTATCATTTGACTTGATACTTTGAAATTATTTTCTATAATAGCGTAACTATCATGTGACTTGGTACTTTGAAATTATTTTCTATAATAGCGTAACTATCATTTGACTTGGTACTTTGAAATTATTTTCTATAATAGCGTAACTATCATGTGACTTGGTACTTTGAAATTATTTTCTACAAAAGCGTAACTATCATGTTACTTGGTACTCGCAACTCCCCCCTCCACTAACATACTATAAGTACTCTAAGACACCCCGCTCCCATCACTCCACCACTTATGTATTATATGGAACCCATTGAAGAAGTAAAGCTATCCGTTATTACAATCGTTTTCTTGTCATCTACATCCCTTTAGTATCAACTTTTTCGTATAGTATAACGTTAAACTATTTTAAATTGACAACACTGTCCAAAAATCACTTGTGTCTTATACAGTACACAATCAACCCATCTCCCCCCAAAACACTTTTTAGCCATTTCGTGTTAAAAGTTTTTATTTCTTGACTATTTTAAATTGACAACACATCGAAGTATATTTTAAATTGACAACACTGTCCAAAACATCATTTGTGTATTATACAGTACACAATCAACCCATCTCCCCCCAAAACACTTTTCAGCCATTTCTTGTTAATTTTTTTATTTCTAAACTATTTTAAATTGACAAAACATTGAAGTATATTTTAAATTGACAACACTGTCCAAACATCACTTGTGTATTATACAGTACACAATCAACCCATATCCCCCCCCAAAACACTTTTCAGCCAGTTCTTGTTAATTTTTTTTTCTTAACTATTTTAAATTGACCACACATCGAAGTATATTTTAAATTGACAACACTGTCCAAACATCACTTGTGTATTATACAGTACACAATCAACCCATCTCCCCCCAAAACTCTTTTCAGGCATTTCTTGTTAATTTTTTTTTATTTCTTAACTATTTTAAATTGACAACACATCGAAGTATATTTTAGATTGACAACACTGTCCAAAACATCACTTGTGTATTATACATTACACAATCCCCCCATCCCCCCCAGAACACTTTTCAGCTATTTCTTGTTAAAATTTTTTTTATTTCTTAACTATTTTAAATTGACAACACATCGAAGTATATTTTAAATTGACAACACTGTCCAAAACATCATTTGTGTATTATACAGTACATAATCAACCCATCTCCCCCCAAAACACTTTTCAGCCATTTCTTGTTAAATTTTTTTATTTCTAAACTATTTTAAATTGACAAAACATTGAAGTATATTTTAAATTGACAACACCGTTCTAAACCTCTAATATTCTAAAATTCTAAACCTCTTAATATTCAACAGGAAGCCGTTTTGTCGAAGGGTTCTAAGTTCTGTTTTCCAACACCAGTCTCCTATTCAAAAATAATTTCAAATGTGGAATCAGGAATTATGGTTTCTATATATAAGTTTAATACTCCTCAAGAACTCAGAGCCGAGATCGTAACAAAAGCAAACACCTTTAATATGAACTTAATTGGTAAAGACATTTCACAAAAAAAATTACATTAAAATCCTTTCTGATTTGAAAAAGGATATATTCCTTACTATCACCAGAGCCGATAAGGGAAACACGATAGTAATTATGAACACTGAAGACTAGAATAATCAAATGAAATCCATTATATCTGACACTATTACATACAAAAAACTTGATTTTGATCCCACAGATAAATATTTAAAATCAAAAAGAAAGGAATTAGAGTCAATGAAAAATTATTTTCACATTACCCCAGAGTTTTATAACAAATATTATCCTAGGAGTTGTTCGGCACCCAAGATCTATGATCTACCTAAGATTCATAAGACGGGAGCCCCCCTCCACTCTACTGTGTCAAATTTTCTATCACCTGTTCCGAAATTGGGAATATGGTTGTCGGTAGAAGTGTATCCACCTTTATAAACACAAAAATCATGTTTAAAGAATTCGACTGATCTTACTAATAAATTGCAAAATTTCACGGTGGAGGGGACCTCAATTTTTAAAAGTGTTAATGTTGTTTCCATATGTTCAAATTGTGATTTAAAAAAGTGCGAGGATATTTTAAAAGTAAATTAGAAAAACACTTTGATTTAATACAGGATGTGACTTTAGCCAGTTTGGATATTGAAGCCATTATGAGACTAATTATTCTGGTAAATGAATTTTCTTTTTATTTTGGTTTTCGAGGGGAGTTTTATAGACAAATTTTTGGGTTACCTATGGGGGCTTCTCTTTCTCCTTTATTGGCAAATCTTTTCATAGATGCCATTGAAACCTCCGGTATAAACAGTTTTAGAATCTCCCCTTGATTCTGGGGTAGGTTCATGGATGATGTGGTGTGCTTTTGGAAACATGGATTGGGCTCCTTAGACATATTTTGTAAGCATTAAAATAGTTTTGATAAGAATATTAAATTTACAGTTGAGTTTGAGGATAATAATAAATTACCTTTTCTGGATATTTTATTATTTAATAGTGATCTTCATTTACTTTTCTCTATTTACAGATAACCAACGCAAAATGATAGGTATTTAAATTTTCATTCTTGCCACTCTATGTTGGTGAAAAGGGGGGTTGTTATTTCACTAGTGGATAAAGCCTTTAGAATTTGTTCCCAGGAATTTCTGGATTCGGAATTGTTATACTTGAGGGATATTTAGTTTTTTAATAGATATCCAATTAAGTTCATTGATAAAATAATTGAAAATAGACGGGTTAAACATGATAGTAGGGTTATTGGGGTTTCTCAGTCTTTAGATTTAGTTGTATCAAAAAGCTTCATTTCATTACCAGAATGTACCTGGTTTGGATGAGAAACTTTCACGGGTTTTACGTAAATTTGGTATTGATACATGTTTCCAATCGTTGAGGCCAATGGGTAGTTTTTTTAGTTCTGGTAAGGATTTAACCCGGGGAAATTTAGTAAGTGGGGTTTATAAAATTCCGTGTTCTTGTGGGAAGTTCTATATTGGTAGGACTCACCAACAATTTGTTGAAAGGTTTATTGAACACCGAAACTCAATAGAAAAAATCCTACAATTAAGCAAGCCTCCAGAAACTTTCGTTTCAGCTTTAGCAGAGCATATTTGGCTTCAACCGGATCATTTTGTAAAATTTGATGAAGCCTTAGCTATTTCTAATGATGGGGGTTACACTCAATGGGCGAGGGATGCCATAGAAATTAAAAAACGTATGTTTGCCAGCCTTTCCATTAATAGAGACACGGGCAGTTTAAATATTGACTCAATTTATGATAACCTTCTAAAGAGTGAATCAACAGTCAACAAGGGAGTTAAGATATTAAATAATCACCAGGGGACTATTTTACCTGCTAAACCAAAACGATTTGCTTCAGTAATAGCTAACAAAAGGATTATTTCGCAACAGAATAATTAAATTAATTTACAGTTTTTTTATTTTTCCTCAGTTACTCTGGTGTCCTCACTGAAGTAACTCTATATTAATATCTTTTCCCTACGTGGATCAGTTTGAGCCATTTGTACATTTTTGTTGTTTTTTTTTGTGGTGGTTTTATCGGTTTTTAGTTTATCTTTTTTTTTCTTTTTTTTATCTTGTTCTTCTTGTGTGTTTTTCGTGCTAAAGACGCTTTGTTTGTATACAGGCGAAATATCCGCGTTGTTTTGTTTTTGTTGTTTTCTTTTCTCTCCACTGGCCACAGTCTCGTTTTTTTTTTTTTTTTTTATATTTTTCTCTTTTTTGGTTTTTGATACAGTATACAATCAACCCATCTCCCCCCAAAAACACTTTTCAGCCATTTCTTGTTAAAATTTTTCATTTGCGGCTCTGAAGTATTCGCAAATGCTAAACTCTGTTTTTTCCACCTTGATAGGATCAAATTTGCAAATGCTAAACCGTTTTTTTTGCAAATGTCAATCAAAGAATTCTGATTGTAGCGTCCAATTTTTTAAATAAAAAAGCCTAGACCCATGTACACACTGTGCTTTCAAAACCCATCTGATTGAAAACATGAAAAGGTGCCAAGGAACGTAATCTCCTCAAAACTTAATTTTTTTGGCAATTTGCACGTCAAAAAATTCTTAATACAGCTTTTCAAAATGTTCACGTGTAAGTGTAATGACACAGCCAGGGGTTTTTCTTGCGCAATTCCAATGTATTTTTTCATGTATTTTTAGAATCAGCACCTAGGTTACTACTAATATATATTCTGGGTTTCTAACCCATCTCCTTTTTATAAGAAAATCCCTTTTGATACCTCAACCTAACTCTAGGACCAGATTCTGTATATGTCCTCCAGTTTGGAAAGTATCAGTAAAATCACATCGAGAAAGAAGTCATTTTTGCTTGGCCCATATTGTCCAGTAGGTTTATATTTCTATTAGTGGCAATAAAATGTGCGATTTGGATAAAAGACGATAATTGTGTGCCTCTCCCCCCCTAGAAAAACAACAATAGAGAGCCGCTCCTAAATAGATATCTGTTCATGTGTCTGTTCCGTTCTCTTGGAACGTGAAATTCTTAGGTTATCGAAGTATCTGTTGAAAAAAGTTTGCCATCCATTTTACGTCTATCCCCATGTCATACAAGTTAGACCACGGGATTCGGGCTGGTGATCGCCTAGCAAGGGCGACGTTTCAGTAGAGTGCTAACTTATACTTTGGGTGGATTATGTTCCTTCCTGTGCTATTTGGGGAAATTACGTTCCTTGGCACCTTTCCACAGCATGTACTTATGGATTTGCTCGGTTTATTTTCCTTCATGTGCTATTTGCTTGGTTTACGTTCCTTGGCACCTTTCCAGAGCATGTACTTATGGATTTGCTTGGTTTATGTTCCTTCCTGTGCTATTCTATGGATGCTCTACACCTTTTCAAAGAGAGTGAGTATCCTCTCACGCCTATACTTCCTTGGTATCTCTCCAAGCAAAGTGGTCAAAACACGTTTTGAAACTATACTTGAGATTGTATAGTGCATGCAGAAAAACACTAGCTTAGAAATTTAGGACTTTTTTTTCTCGTGAGAAAGATGGAGTTCAAGGATGATTTACTCCTCTCTCTCTCTATCTCACTCAATTTGTTGTTGTTGGTAGCTCAGTTGCATTGTGGCAGTGAGAGTGTCAACACATGAAAAAATGTTCCATACATGTCCACTATGCATGTACACACGAGGCAGCTGGTCATCATGTGAGAATTGTACAATGATTGATGGGTATGATGAAAAGTGTAGATTATGCAACCCGTGTAAATTGCATAGAGGATATGCTGTACAAATTAAAGGTTGTAATTACTGTCTTGAAGAGGTGTGTGACTCTCATCCTAGAGGGCACCTTTGTTCGAATTGCCACTATGATAAATGTAATCAGTGGGAGAATACATATCCCGGTGTGAGGGGAAAGAATCCTAAGCGTGATTTTAGTTTAGTGCTAAGAGATTGGTATCGTCGTGGCTTTAAATTGTTCTGGGAGGAGGAAACGGGTTATTGATTCAACTATTTGAGCAACAAAAGAATATGGTTTCTACGTCATTATTGTGAGGAGAATGGCTAACACGAATATTAACCCACTGATTTTTATTTGGCTGTGACAGATTGAGATTTACCACTTGAGACCTTTGTTTATGATATTGCTTCAAATAAGCAAATTGAAACATGTGAATTCTATAGAATGAATGAGAATAGTATCATTGACTATATAAAGAGATATGACAAGAGTGAAGTTACATTCTACTGTAGAAAATGCGACCCTGACATTGCAGCACATCAGGATCAGTATACCGTGAATTCAGATAATCTACCTACATTAGTTGTTCTCGACAAATACCTATACCTAGTAGAAGATGAAATCTAAAGAGTAGAAAAGTCGTTTTTATCATGTAAATACATTTTTCATTTATTAATATACAATGTCACATACATTTTTAGAACATTTTATTCGTAGGGCACTAAAATCAATATAAAACACGCTTGTAAGTATATTTTCTACTAGAAAGTCATTCAATCTAGTCAAGTGAACATAGATGTCGAGAAGCTACTTGTAAGTATAGCCACGACATCTGAATATGAAAAAGGGTAGAGCATGAAAAACACGAGTTTTAGTCGTTATATCCGGTACTCGTCGTTGATTTTGAATAATGTTTTTTCCGCTGATTTCAGTAAGTTTGTTGATGTATGGAGTGTAGAATCTATACGATAAGCTAAGAGGATAAAAAAATTCGATATTCTTCGCTGTTTGAAAGATGCATAGCCAATGGCCTGTCTTCAAAGTCGATAGACTGCTATTAACAATGATTAGGGTATTGTTAACACTTGGAATTTTTTAATGAAGTCCGATGGTATGCAATAGGACTTGGACTGACACATGTATGGATCCATATTAAATACGTTGATTATTTGGTTTGTGCTCATGGTGCTAGGTCTAGTAGAACAGTGCCGTCGGGTGTGATTTCCCAACAGGTTTCAAATTGACTCAAAGATATTGGCTTGATTCTATCAGTCAATGCATCGGCAAATATGAATTTGAAGCGCGCAGTTCTTTTTCGTATTATGATCTTATCATAGGTCCCCAGTAATACCAAAACACTTACGCAATGATTCTTTGAAAACATCAAATCGGCTTTTACATTTTCTTACAGCTGATAGTCATGATTTATGGTTTGTATAGTCTAATCATAAAGAGTTCTATATAATTTTTTATCAAATGATAGAGTGTAAAGTGGAATAAAATTTACTTTGCACACAAGGCTAGATAGACCAAAAAAATTTAAATCATGGGGGGATTCAGTCCAGGATCCAACGGCACTGCCACTCTTTACAAAGGCCAAAGCCAATTTTGATGGGATTTCTCTATTGATAAATGATGAATTGGTATAGCTACGAGAGCCGGTGGCAATGTGACGTTGATTAGTGATCGTATGGGGGACAAGAAGTTTAATGTTGTTGCCATTGGCTCTTAGCTTTTCTACTGCCAGTTCAATATAGCTCATAACCTGTTGTTTTCGGACATGAAGAATTGCCGATGTGATAATGACATTTGTATTGGGTGCTGCAGGAAGTATTTTTCTCAAAATGAAATTCGATGGGGCTAGTTGCAACTTTATGTCAATCTTGACATTGGGGGGTAACTTGGGAAATATTGAATATCTCATGATTAAATTTTCCAACTAAATGATACTCCTGGGTCACTGCAGTAGTCAACTCATCGTCATTATCAAAATCTAATCGATATTCATAGCCAAATGATTGTCCTCTCAACTCCTTGTATGGCTTTGGTGTCATCATCATAAATTGTATATAGCTTGCATAGTTGGATAAGTTATTGCTAGTGCTCACCAATGTTCCATTAATAAATATATTAATTTGTTTGAACAGATTGTGTAGAATACAGTTTTCGTAGGAGAGACCATCGGCAGCAGTTGGAGTTGTGTTATCTGACTTTTTCTTCACAGCAACATTTAAATCAATAAATATTGATGACAAATCAATGAAATAGTCTTCATTGGAAAGTATTTGAAAGTTATATTTTCCGAGAGGGGTTGTTGGGGGTGAAATTGTTCATAGTAGCTATAATTGACACTGACATCAACATTTTCAGCATTTAATAGATTTAATGAGAAATTGACTGATTGATGTGATTCTTTTTGGGGGAGATTAGTTATCTTAAGAGAAGAAATAATTCTTTGATCTAACAATACTTTTCTTTTTCTTCTTCTTCTTATTGGTCTTCGTTGTTTTATTTCTCAAAGTCCTTGTTGATGTCCTTCGCTTCCCGCTTGGGTAGAGACTGATGAGTGAATGAGGCGCACGCATTCTTTTCAAGCCCTTCCCATTTTGCTGCGATTTCAATTCCTCACCAACGGCTCTTCCTGAAGATCTAATATTTTCCTTAACACTCTCCTTGAAATTCTTACCCGACCCCCAGTCCTGTTGCGTTGAGGCAGAAAAATTTACGCAGCAGGTACAAGATATTTTCTGGTAAGGTGTAGTCCAGACCGAGACAGCCTAGCGAACTGGCAACAAAGACCATAGGCAGACATTATAGTACGTCCCTTGCAATAGTCCAGTTTATTGCCTATTTGATGTGGACTCAAAAAACCAACATAAGAATCGATATCGGGACAGACAAATGGAATTCTTCTATTATTCATTTTAGTAGGTGGTGTCACCGACAATAGGTCGAAAATGAAATGTAATCACCGCTGAACCTTATGTTATTTCTCGGGGATCACCCAATTCAGTTCTTTGTGATAACTGACAGAGTTCCAAATACGAATTGCTTACAGGAACATACTGAAGATGCTTTATATTATAGTGATGAACAAGTTCATGAGTTGTTTTTCGTTCAAGAACACGTAGGAGGGGGGCATTTGAATTACCAACTCTCGATGTTTCCACAAAAGATGCATAGAGAAATATGCAATAGTCCGAGGCGAAACCAGGTGGATAATCTGCAAAAATAAATTGTTCCATCCCGTAAACGGTGCCAGCGTTTTTCCTATTGATCATATTCTGTTTAAAGCCAAGAACGTCTCTCAGATTATCATTGAGAATAATTATTTCACTGTCAACAGGTGAGGTAACGTAAATCCTATCGTGTTCCATTGAATAATTAAAATGGAATGTACCATTCCTGCGATATGAGATTTTTCTTTTGATTGTACGACACAAATTGGTCATATTATCGTATTCAATATATTTCAATTTGAAAAGTGAATTCTTACTAGATGTAAGTGCTTTGACCCCTTTATTGTCGACAAAGAGCGACCAATCGAATGGTTTAACTTTTATATCATGCACACGATCCTTTCTCAGGATGTCATAGGTATTTTTGAGAATACAATCGACAAGAGCCACTTCATACGCGCCGTCAAATTTGATGGTGGGGAAGAGTTTCGTCCGAAAATCACTTGTTTTATTCAAGTCGTTGTAGAGAGGATCGGAAACGTTGGACATAAAAGTTACATATAAATCATTGGGCATTGTCAATATCTTCAACACTGATCCAAGAATCAAAATCGGAGTTGTATCCTAGCCACCGACCACGTAACTGTTTCTTACCCTTGCGAGTACGAGTCTTTAAAATTACTTCAATTTGGTAGATCTCACTGCTATTTTTAACTTTTTGTAGTTCATTGTCATAAAGTCCTCCGAGAATTTCTTCATCTTCGTTGCCGCATAGATGATAAGTAATGGATTTGGTATTTAGGATTTTTGCCACTTTTAAAATGTTCAGTGGACCACACGTAATTACCCTTTTCAAAAACATTAGTTGTTCTATTAATTCTATCAGTATCACCGACATTGAATTTTTTCTTCTGGACAATCGTTTCATTGGAATATTCTTCAAGAAAGGTGTCAATTGCATCATCATCAGAATGATGAACTTCCGTTGGAGTTGAATTGGACAATGATCGATGAGGTCGTTGATTATAGCACAACATGATTTTATCTAAATCATGAATAAAAGCAGATGTATTTTTCAATGTACAATATCTTGAAATTAAAAGTCGAATAGTTCTTATCAAACGTTCGGCCAATGCAGCCTTTTTAGGGCTATGAATATGATAGAGCAGTGTATTATGTTTCGCTAGTACTTTTGCAACATGGGGATTAACAAATTCACTACCACGATCCGTTTGAATTTTTTTATATGAATCCTGTTCGAGAATACTTTCAATAGCCTGAGCAACTTCAACAGCTCTCTTCGAGCGCAATGGAATGGCACATGCATAGCGACTAAAACACTGATTGCAAGCAGAATGTACTTGTACGGTGTATTGTGACGTCTTTGAATCTCATCTAGAGTTAGGAGATCTGCTTGCATTACATGCAATGTGAAAAAGGCTTTAGTTTTTCGATAATGATTAGCAGGAAGCCTATGATTTCTATGCAGAGTGTAACTTGATTCATTTTGTACATAGTCTTGTACACTTTTAGCGTGAACTCCAGTGACTTTGGAAAGAGTGGTGGGGGAACTTAAACTCCCCACTTCACCAATATTTTCATAAACACGTTTCAGAACTTCAACCATTTTGAGTGTAAACGTGTAGTGTAACGTCTGTGACCCTTTTGTATACTGGTGGTTGTTGTTGGTGGTGGTGGTGGTGGTGACGTTGACTTGATACGTCTTCGCTTTTGTCTAGCTATCAGTGGTGTACTGCTCCCCACCGTTTTCACGTTTCCACTAGGTGTGCTAGTATTTTCCAAAAATGATTTAAAATCTTCTTCATGTTCATATTTTAATGGTGTTGACAATGGTGCATGTTCATTTAATTTTTTTAGAATTTGCCAATTGCGAATAAGACTTTTGGGGAAGTTTAATGTATTTAGAAATCTGTAAAGATGAGCGTCAAATGATAATAGTCCTTTACGATTTGTAATCATATCATAGATTAAATCAAGTAGATTATAGCTCTTGCCTTGAATTATAATCCCTTTCCCATTGCTATCAACTTGAATATGATCTTGACCACTTTCCATGAGATATGTTACGAGTCGTGTTCTTTTTTGAAGATATTAGTTGGGCAATATATTTACAAATTTAAAAAAAAATTATTACAATTCCTACGTCTTTAATTTTGTTCCAGCAGCAGCAGCAGAATCCTGAGGAGATGATTATATTTTGTGATCAATATCACTGGCCTTCGCAAGATAGGGCTTATTTTTGTCCACTCGGCGAAGTGCATCTTGAAGTAAAAGCAGTTTTTTATTATCCTCAATATTCTCGTTGTCAATGAATTGACTCAGATTGTCCTCAAAGTGTTCCAAGGGTGAGAGAGCGAGTTCTATTGGAGTCAATTTATAGGGTTTGACCAGTCTCTAGAGAAAACTGTTTACAATCCTTGTGATTTTGGCAGTAAAAGCGTAAAAAAGCTACCACCTGCCTGAAGAAGACGTTTCTTTTTAAAATTCTTTCCTTTGTTTTTAGAGGCCAATGTACGTACAATGGAACGATGTTGCTTTGCCTGTTACTTAACTACTTCTAGCAGTTGAACATTACCCTCGGTAAAATTTAAGCAAAGTTCAGATATTAGATTAATGAAATCATTGTCAATACCATGTTTGAGTATTGTCAATACCATATTTGGCTTTCCTAAGTGGGGGTTTTGAAGTGCATAGAACTGAAAATAAATATCTATTTTCATGTAGTTTCTTCAGTGTTATGATAGCAACTAATAGGTCTTTTTACTGTTCACGGGGAGATATACTGTAAAGTCATTGTCAAAAATATCTGTGACTACATGCAAATTCCCGGGTGTATTTTGATTAAGATCCAATAGGATGTAGCCGTATTGTTTATTAGTTGCCTGATTGTACGATGAGAGCAGAAATTTGGGGGCACCTGGATATATTTGTTTATTGACAGTTATTAGCGAGCTAGAATCACGAACAACTCTGTAGATGATATAGTAGGTGCAGTTCAAAGCAAGTAATCGCATACATTTGCTCTGATGAAAGAGGTTGTGTAGAACCAGAGTAATGGAAATCTGTTCATGATGAGAGCGAACGGTGAACAATTGCAGCATTTCCTGGGACCATTGTTCAATAGATTCAGCCATATCGTCGATAATCAGCCAAGAGTTTGATTCAATAATGTTTAAAACGTCAAATCCCTGTATAAATTGTATCAGCACCAATCCCTCCGTGCCAATTGCTTTTATTTTATCGTATGACTCCTGCCAAATACTGTTACAATCTTAGATTTTTTTCGGCTGTTCCACAAACATTTTATCACAATTTTTAATTATTTTAGTTAAGAGTGTTGTTTTGCCTGACATTGACGGGCCACACAGAAACAATCTGAATGGTGTTTTAAATTGATACGTGTTCCCGTCAACTGTTCACCTAGACAACTAACTGTAGACTATAATTGTCTAATGACTAAATAATTTCCCTATTACTACTAGTCCGTTCAAGAATAATGAGAAGAACAAAATCTATAAAGAATCATATTTCTTGTATTATTAACAGCACTTTACAGAAAACAAAGAAAAATACACTTTTTTTAATTTATAATTATAAAAAAACATTTATTTAAGAAAATGCACTAGAAAAAGCACTTTAATAAATATACTTTATTTATAAAAAAATACAACATTTAATTAAAAATACACTTGGAATAATATCACTTTTTTTTTAATTTGAATACAACATGTATATTTACAAAAAAAAAATCTGCTCTAAGTAAAAAAAAGATACCTTTGGTAAAGGCGGCGCGCCCCCCGCTGGCGACCGGCTGAGCTCCCCCCTCCTCCTCGGGCCGCGCGGCCCCCCCCGGCCACGAGGCCCCCCAAGGTTTTTGGAAATTTATTGGACTTTACTCAAACCGAGACTTTCCCTATGGCTAACAGATTCGGCTCGGTCGGAAGTTAAATAGTGCCCCAGGGGGAGGATAGTCACACCGTCTTGACAAAAAGAGATCTTGTCGGAAATGGTACTCACGGCAATTTGTTCTGTGTATACACTGAAGTTTCTGTAGTTCAGTAAACCAATTGCCAGCAATTTTGCTCGTGGATTGGTATGTTGACCATTATAATTCCTATAGACTTCCATGTTGGAATCCTTATCCACATAGCGCGGGGGTACTCCTTTGCAATATTTCTCTATTTCCTTGTCGTGTGTCTGTATAAAGTAAACCTTCGGACTTACAAATATACAACGGGAAATCATGTCGCTTCCCGTTTCTGATTTAAAAAATAAAAGCTGATTTGGTGCCCGACGTTTCACTAGCTCTGGGTAAAGCCCACTCTAATTGGTGTAGTCCATCCGCGAGCTGATGATTTCACCGTGTGCCAAATCATCAAGTAGGTTTGGGGTTTTTACTTTTAGCCGTAGAGAATCTGTGTCCCCGTAGCAGACCTCTACTTGCTCCTTCTCCGGCCGCTGTATCCTAGCCACATTGTAGTGGAATTCCAACATGAGCTTTTTAGAGATTTTCAAAATGGCACTGCCTGCAGCAAAATTTTAATTAACGACAATGCTTCTTTTTTTTCTATTCAATAGTCCCATGTTCGGGCCAGTTATTGTAAAGGAAGTTTAGTTTGGATCTGGAATAATTCGAGCACATTGTTCGGGATTGGTCACAACATCACAACGATTTCTATTTCGAACACTTTCGTACATTTTACCAAAAGCCGAAATTTAAAATGAGCTTATAAATTTCTTTTCCGGCTTTTGTCTGCGCTTCAGAACGTTTCTTGACAAAAGTGTCAACAAACGTTTTCAGATAGGGTTTTTGACTAAACTGGAGGGCTCTATAAACCTTTGTGACGTTGAAACCGTTGTTGCACATGTCAAAGAGTCCCTAGACACAGGTCTAATGATGTATGGAAAAACAAAATCCTTTACCGAATCGTGAAGCTCAACTGGCATCTCCCCATCAATTTCAAAAAAACATCCGACCAGCCCATTCTCCTCATTACTGTCAATGTTAGGGAAATGGAGGGATTAAGGGTCATTGTGCCATTCATAGTCATCGCAAGGTAGAGCATAATGGTAAATGGCCGAGGGGTAGAGAGAATTCATATCAAGGAAAACTGCATCCGATTTTGTCCCCGTCTTCTCTCCAGTTGGATCAGTTTCCAGGATACGATCCCCGTGAAAAACGTATCCACCCCTCATTGACCTCTCGATGAACAGGTGCTGATCGATGTCAGTGATCAGCCCGATTTTCTCCCCGCTAATTTTTAGGATGAGGTCCATTACCAGATGAGGAGATAAAAAATAATATCCTAAATCAAGATTAAATTCCCCATAGATTTTGTCCATATTTTTACAGATAATGTCTAACAAAGTTAACACATAATTCGACAAATACAGCTTGCAGTAGTCAAACCAATTTTTCACCCTCCCTCTGACCACTCTTTTTTTTAGCAAAACTGTATTCATGAGGGGTGTACCTACGATCGTGTAGACTGTCGCAAAACGATTTGATCGAGGGAATAGTTTCCTCGGTGAATCTCGACATGGAGCAGTAATAATCATAAGGATATATACCCTTGACTGTCAACAAATCATATAAATAATTTGGAAATTGTTGCTTGAGAAGGGGGAAAGCGCTGCAGCCGTCATTGTTTTTCTGCACTTGAATTAATTCGCGCAATGATTTAGGGAAAAAACTGTAGAAATCTGAAAAGCGAATTTTATTCGTGTACTCAATGTCGTCTTCAACATATCTCCACATAAATTCCAAAACAAGCAACTAAATTTTGATGTCATATTCCTACAGGAGCGTCTACTTTCCAAAGTTATTACGAACAGTTTAAGGCGGTCTGCTACACATGACATATTTACTTGAGAAGCACAAAAGACCCGCGGTCGTCATTCCGGTAGCACCGCTATCTTCATTCGGTCGGGATATCAGCCTGTGCAAATTTATTCTGATGCTAATATTCTAGCAATCCAGTGTAATAACCTGGCCTTTGTAAATATGTATCTCCCATGCAATCATCGAAACCCTCAGTCATTTACTGCTTTTGCTAAAGCTTGCCATAAACTAAAATCTCTTTTCATAAAATTTGCAGATAAAAATGTTGATTGGATCTTAGCCGGGGATATGAATAGTGACATATCGACCCCATCTGATCGATCTGAACTCCTACTAGATTCTCTGTCAAGTGTCTATCATATCGCTAATAAGAACCTGACTTATGCATAAATTCATAATAGAGACTCCGTTAAATCCAACCTCGACCATATTATTGTGTCTAAGTCCGGTCTAATTAAATCCGAGGTGTTTGTTGATGAAGATAAAATCAATGATGACCATCTCCCTATTTCGTGCCTAATTGAGCCTCCTGCTGTTCAAGCCTACTTTAAGGGTTTCCAGTCAAAATGGTATCAAAAGCCCAATTGGAATTGGATAAACGATGAGATGTATATTACTATTATATGCACTCTATTCTCAACTATTGAAGTCCCCTTTCACTTGCTCCAGACTTCGATTAATTGCCCTGATTCTAAGGAAGGCCTAAATTCATATTATTACCAGATAGTGGCATGTCTAAAGTCGGCCACAAAAGTTGCAGTTCCGATTGAGCACGTGCGTTCTGGGTCTCACAAGCCCCTGTGGAATATACATCCGGAAGTGAAAAAAGTCAAGAACCGCGCAAAGTTTTGGTTGCGATTGTGGAACGCTTGCGATCGACCCTCCTCCAGTGCTGTGTTTACAGTCAAGCAAAAAACGAAGAAAGAATGCAAATCTTGCTTACGTAATGCAAGGCTCAACGCGTGGGACGCTCCAAATAGTAAAATGACTTGGAATAGAGTTATCAATAGCAGTAAGTGTTCTCCCCCACCTCAGTCGGAATTAAACCCTATGAATTTTGTGTGCCATTATATTGACATATTTTCCGTATTTAATCAGTGTGTTCAGAAAATTTTTTCTAAACTACTTAGTTCGGTCCTGCCAGTGTTTGTTTGTCAATAAAGAGTCCCTGCGATATGTATGAGTGATTTACATTGGGCGCTGAAGAAAGTAAAAAGATCAGATTCTCCTGATTGTGATGGCTTATGCTTTAGGAATTTTGCTTATGATTGCCCATTATTGTTGAACCACCTGCAGTTATTATTCCAGATTTGTATAGCTCAATCTCTGGTTCCTGATACTTTTCTTTCCGGTAGTGTCACGCCTATACTTAAACGCGGTAAAGATCCAGATTCATGCTCGAATTATAGACCGATTACTGTATCTTGCTTTATGAGTAACATTTTTGAGTATGTCCTTTTTCCTGAAATAACTTCTAAGAGCAATTTTTCGTCTTTTCAACTAAGATTTAGAAGAGGGGTTGGTTGCCCCCGGGCGCATCAAGTGCTCATCCGGTTGTTAAAGGAAGCTTTTGCCCAGAAGCGTTCATTGTATTGCTGCACAGTAGACATTTCCGGGGCTTTTGATAATGTTGTTCACGCCCAGGCCTTGCATTCCCTTGCTTGTTTTGGAGTCAATTATTCAGTTATTTCTGCATTGCGGTATTGGTATGATAATTCTTATATGCGTATTAAGTGGCTGTCAAATACTTCTGATTCGGTAGCTGTTAGGAAAGGCGTTAGACAGGGAGGAGTTTTATCTCCTTATAGATTTAAATGTGTCCTCGCTACTTGTTTAAAACAACTATCTCCTACTGTGTTTTTTCGTGATATTGGTTTAAGTTATATTGCATATGCCGACGATGTTCTTTTAGTTAGTTTTTCTCGTCGAGGGTTGGCTCAGAATTTCCGTAAGCTGTCTTCTCTACTTAGTGATATTGGCGTATCTGTTAATATGGGAAAGTGTGAGTTTATGTGCTTTAATAGTAGCATTTCTGTATCTCCATTAAATCTCGGTTCGATTTCATTACCTTGTTTAGATAAAGTCAAGTGGTTTGGTATATCGTTTTGCCCGTCCATTTCTGAAACTTGCTCCGAATTGGTTACTAATGCATTGAAAAATATTCGTGTGTCATATGGTAAGATCTCCAAATAGAGGGTGTTATAATCGTAAGGGCCTAGCCCGGCTTTATAATAGTTTTTGCTCTCCAGGTGTAAATTTTCTATCTGGATTCCACCACTTACTGAGGAAAAAAGATTTACGGAGACTTAGAAGTGGTTACTTTAGATATTGTAAATATCTGATGTACTTACCCGGCCGTTTTAAAAATAGAAATATTGTATCCTGTTATGGTGTCATTGATGCTTGCGCGCGACTGGCCAGTGTGTCTTCTAATATGATTATGGATACTAGTAATGTTGTTTTTGTTACTGACCCCTTAGTTTGTTTTTTTCATCGTGATATCGGTTAATTTGTATTTTTTGTTGTTGCTTGATTTCGTAATGATGTTGTTATTTTCTCTTTTATATTTTCCATTACTCCGCAGTGTCATCTATAATGTTCATATATGGGTCGTAAATAAATTATTATTATTATTATACTTGATCGTAGTTAGAATTATGTATAAAAACTGGAAAAAAGAGTTACTGTTTAATTTTTAAATTACATGGGTTTTAAGCCCACCCCTCAAAGTTACTTTTCCCCGTTGAATTGGGGTCAATAAGATGATTGTGATCCTGAACTGCGTCTTTAGAGAAAACAGCTTTCCTACATACCCAACAAATTGTCCCCTTTTCTAGTGCCAGCTGCTCCTTATCTGATAGTGACATTGGGTAGTTGGTGTGACGCAATCGTGAAATTGCACCGTTCGCTGTTTTTATTAAAGACACCAATAACTTCTCCATGCTACCCTCCTCATCCATAGTAAAAAAAAAAAACTTTTCTAGTTGCATTTTATTGTTGGAATCGCGACGGGCATGCGCATAGGAACACGCAACTAGTTTGTGTTCCTTGACTATATTTGGCCTTGATGGGTCTGATACCTCCACCAGTCTTGATTCACAATCCAAAGATACTTTATCAACCTGTAACAG